>NC_143042.1:3892500-4000000 GCF_057628025.1 Oncorhynchus mykiss | reverse complement strand
TGTAAACTTCTGACCCAGTGAAATTGTGATAGATTATTTCACTTATAATTCACTCTGTGTGTAAACAATTGTTGGAAAAATGACTTGCCAAAACTATAGTTTATTAACAAGACATTTATGGAGTGGTTGAAAAACGAGTTTTAATGACTCCAACCTAAGTGTATGTAAACTTCCGACTTCAACTGTACATATCGTCGAAAGAAGTGAACCAACGTGCAGCGTGGTGCGCGTAAATGTTCCTTTTTTATTTAAAATGTCAACCAACAAAACAACTGTGACGCTTACAGGGCTACGATGCCTCTAACAAAGTTAACTACCCACACTAAAAGGAGGGAAAAAGGGCTGCCTAAGTATCATTCCCAATCAGAGACAACAATAGACAGCTGTCCCTGATTGAGAACCATACCCGGCCAAAACATAGAAATAAAGAAACATAGAAAACAAAACATAGAATGCACACCCCACATCACACCCTGACCTAACCAAATAGAGAAATAAAACGTCTCTCTAAGGTCAGGGTGTGACAACATGTTAGTCATTTAGCAGACGCTCTTATAAACACAATCCATTATCATTGAGCATTAGCATCTTACATCAAGATATGATGGGTAGGTGTTTTCAAACACACAATATAGTTTTTCCTGGCTCTGGTCACATGGTCGGGACAAAATCCTGACCCTACTTATAAAGTGAGGGACAGTTTTTCCTCAGGCACAGTGTAGTGGAAAATGTTACACATTGTGTTCTTTCTCAAGGTTGGCATGTTCTGTAAACTGTCTGACAATGAGAATTGTTGTTTTGTGTTATAAAGTTGCGATGTGCTTATGGTTTGTTCACAGGGTGTGAGTCAAGCAGAAGAGGAACTAGATACAAGATAATAACCTCCCTCACTCTCCCACCCTGATACTCATTCCTTGTATCTGTGTCTGCTTAGTCATGCTGAGGAGACTTGTCTGTGCCGCGGTATAAAGGACAAGTGAAGGGACTGACCCTTCAGCTCTCCTGACAGACCTGAACATTAAGTTTGTTGGAACCTCTCCAGTTAACTGATAATAAGTGTGAGGTCCTAAACATAACAAATGGCTGTCCCGTACCTCCTTTCTTCACCTCCTGACAGACCTGAACATTAAGTTTGTTGGAACCTCTCCAGTTAACTGATAATAAGTGTGAGGTCCTAAACATAACACATGGCTGTCCCGTACCTCCTTTCTTCACCTCCTGACAGACCTGAACATTAAGTTTGTTGGAACCTCTCCAGTTTACTGATAATAAGTGTGAGGTCCTAAACATAACACATGGCTGTCCCGTACCTCCTTTCTTCACCTCCTGACAGACCTGAACATTAAGTTTGTTGGAACCTCTCCAGTTAACTGATAATAAGTGTGAGGTCCTAAACATAACACATGGCTGTCCCGTACCTCCTTTCTTCACCTCCTGACAGACCTGAACATTAAGTTTGTTGGAACCTCTCCAGTTAACTGATAATAAGTGTGAGGTCCTAAACATAACACATGGCTGTCCCGTACCTCCTTTCTTCACCTCCTGACAGACCTGAACATTAAGTTTGTTGGAACCTCTCCAGTTAACTGATAATAAGTGTGAGGTCCTAAACATAACACATGGCTGTCCCGTACCTCCTTTCTTCACCTCCTGACAGACCTGAACATTAAGTTTGTTGGAACCTCTCCAGTTAACTGATAATAAGTGTGAGGTCCTAAACATAACACATGGCTGTCCCGTACCTCCTTTCTTCACCTCCTGACAGACCTGAACATTAAGTTTGTTGGAACCTCTCCAGTTAACTGATAATAAGTGTGAGGTCCTAAACATAACACATGGCTGTCCCGTACCTCCTTTCTTCACCTCCTGACAGACCTGAACATTAAGTTTGTTGGAACCTCTCCAGTTAACTGATAATAAGTGTGAGGTCCTAAACATAACACATGGCTGTCCCGTACCTCCTTTCTTCACCTCCTGACAGACCTGAACATTAAGTTTGTTGGAACCTCTCCAGTTAACTGATAATAAGTGTGAGGTCCTAAACATAACACATGGCTGTCCCGTACCTCCTTTCTTCACCTCCTGACAGACCTGAACATTAAGTTTGTTGGAACCTCTCCAGTTAACTGATAATAAGTGTGAGGTCCTAAACATAACACATGGCTGTCCCGTACCTCCTTTCTTCACCTCCTGACAGACCTGAACATTAAGTTTGTTGGAACCTCTCCAGTTTACTGATAATAAGTGTGAGGTCCTAAACATAACACATGGCTGTCCCGTACCTCCTTTCTTCACCTCCTGCCAGCGGAAGTGGTGTCGTCGGACCACGGAGAAGACGGACGTGAAGCCCTGCTTGGTGATCATCTCCAGGGCCTCCTTCAGGTGGAAGGGGTGCAGGCAGGGAGACGTGGCCTGGATGTGACAGATCACATCCACCTCTGGAGGAGGACAACAGATATTTGATTTATCCATTATTTAATCAGGTAGCCACATATGATATGACACATGAATACATCTACATGGTTACTGTTGACATCTGTATCTATGGAGTAGGTCCCACTTCATTTGGATAGCACCCTATTCATGGGTTGTCTATAGCCGCTCTCACACTATCAACAATCTACCACCTGAAACTCAATACCAGGCGTGATTCTACATCTGCATTGCTTAGTCTTTTGGGTTTTAGGCTGGGTTTCTGGATAAGCACTTTGTGACTACTGCGGACGTAAAAAGGGTCTTTATAAAGAAATGTGATTGATTGATATGCAACACTTTCCTAGGGTTGGGAATAGGGTTATGGTATTAGAAATTGAATGAAAAGAAAACAGCATGTGAGCATTATCATGTGATCATGTGAGCAAGATTAGGGGTGCACAACTGTGCAGGGGGCACAATAACTGTCACTGATTGGCTGGAGAGGGGTGAGTCAGACCACACACCTGGTTTCCCAGACTGGTGTTCTCAGGTTCTGATTAAAAAGCAGGAAGGAAAAACAGCAGCGGGCTCTGCGGCCCTGAAGGTCTTATGTTTCAAGTGTCTCAGAGTTGGAGTGCTGATTTGGCTCATAGATCACAACAAATAAGACTACATGGACAGGGGGGACCTGATCCTAGATCAGTATTCCTATTCTGAGATGCTTGATTACATGCCGTCCCAGAGCCTTAGCCAAGCTAGCTTGATTCCTCACGCCTCCCTCCTTGGCTCCTTCTCAAAGCACATTGGAGCAGAAGATCTGAGCTTCCTCCACTCAGATCTCCTCCTCTACTGCATTTTGAGGAGAAAAGGAGAGAGGACATGAGGAATCAAGGAAATACACTTGACATTCACCCCCTACCTGGGTTTAATCTGGCGAATTCCTGGATGGTGTCAAGAGAGCTGGAGGAGTCTTTGGACACCTCTAGGCTCCTGCGGTGAACCTGAGCTCCCCATGTCTTGGCTACCTTCTCAATGTCATCATGGTCAGTTGATACCCACACACTGGGAGAAAGAACGGAACAAGTTGATTCCTCAGGCTTTGTAACAAGTAGGCTGCATCAGTGCAATCCAGTCTTGTGTGGCCAAGCCCAAACCAGGGGGTTCATTCAGAGACTGTACACTAACTTTCAGACAAACTTTCTCAATAAGAATCTGACATGGGTATACATATTTATACAACAAACAGTTACTAATGTATAGTTATGACCAGGAGTTAAAGTAGATGTCATTTCTTCCCAGTATGGAACCTCCTATGTGTGAACATGCGTGTACTAAAACAATGCATGGGCCTAACAGGACCGGTTCTGGACGTTCTGCTGCCCTAGGCAAGACAAAAACAATGGCCACTATCCCCCTAACCTAGAATAGTGTAATGCAGGGGTTGGCAATAGGTTTGGCCTTAGGCCACTTTTTTTCTCAGCTAATAGTTGTAGAACAGAACATTATAGAGGTCCCATTCATGATTAAACTACAAATTAAACACATTTGAACACATCTGGTTACTAGGCTATATAATGTCAAAAACATATCCTAATATTTTCAATCTGATTACACTGCTAAAATCACTAATGTCTCTATTCAATTATTTTGTTATTTTCCTTTGTGCGTTGATTGCAATCAAGACAAAATGTCACTCTGAAAAAGTTTAAAAAGAAAGGTGTAAATGCAAATAGAAGTGTCAGGGAAGAATGGACAGAGGAATATGTATTCTTACCATATTTCTCCTATATCAAACCAGAGTGTCTTGTTTGCAACGAAACGGTTACTGTTTGCAAATCATTAAATATTAGACATTATGAATCTAAGCATGGCAGTTTCAAAACATACCTTTCCACCCAGACAGAGACTCCACTAAGTAGAAAAATGTCAGCTTTAACTGCTGGCTTCTTATCCGTTGCTGAACTCAACAACATAATTGCTTCCCTAAAAGCTGCCTGGGTTTAAACATATACTCTTTTCAGAAAGCTCAATTAATAGGGATAGATTAGCCAAGTATCATTGTTTTGGGGCAGAACAATGTGAGGTGTTACGTTTTGTTGGATGTGCGTCTTGGTCAGTTTAGCTCGGAAAATGCCGCCCTGTTCAAAACACCGCTCTAGGTGTGCTGGTGTGGTACTGAAAATCTCCCCCCTGACAGAAATCTCCCCCCTGACTGAAATCTCCCCCCTGACTGAAATCTCCCCCCTGACTGAAATCTCCCCCCTGACAGAAATCTCCCCTCTGACAGAAATCTCCCCCCTGACTGAAATCTCCCCCCTGACAGAAATCTCCCCCCTGACAAAATCTCCCCCCTGACAGAAATCTCCCCCCTGACAGAAATCTCCCCCCTGACAGAAATCTCCCCCCTGACAGAAATCTCCCCCCTGACAGAAATCTCCCCCCTGACAGAAATCTCCCCCCTGACAGAAATCTCCCCCCTGACAGAAATCTCCCCTCTGACAGAATCTCCCCCCTGACAGAAATCTCCCCCCTGACAGAAATCTCCCCCCTGACAGAAATCTCCCCCCTGACAGAAATCTCCCCCCTGACAGAAATCTCCCCCCTGACAGAAATCTCCCCCCTGACAGAAATCTCCCCCCTGACAGAAATCTCCCCTCTGACAGAATCTCCCCCTTGCTCGTTCTTCACTGCTGTGACTTACTTGCTAGTTGAGATTTCTGCTGTTCACTCCGTTGTCAGTTTAGCCTACATTTCACTGATCTTAGTAGCAGAAATCATTTTTGTCTGCAGTTTATTTTGTATTAGTCTATAAATAAATGTCTTTGTCAAAATTCGTCATCTCTCCCATGTCTTATTCAACTAATATTTTTTAAAGTGTAAGGATAATAATTCAGCCATTGTTGTTCTGAAATGTTTATTGCTTGCCAACATTTTACTCTCTCCTCTATGTTTAATATAACACACACATTCATTATTCATTTCGGTTGCCTATCCTGATGTGAAGTTTATTCTATAGAAAGTATTTGACTGATGTGTACTACAGAAAGTATTTGACTCTGATGTGTACTACGGAAAGTATTTGACTCTGATGTGTACTACAGAAAGTATTTGACTCTGATGTGTACTACAGAAAGTATTTGACTCTGATGTGTACTACAGAAAGTATTTGACTCTGATGTGTACTACAGAAAGTATTTGACTCTGATGTGTACTACAGAAAGTATTTGACTCTGATGTGTACCACATAAAGTATTTGACTCTGGTGTGTACTACAGAAAGTATTTGACTCTGGTGTGTACTACAGAAAGTATTTGACTCTGATGTGTACCACAGAAAGTATTTGACTCTGATGTGTACCACAGAAAGTATTTGACTCTGATGTGTACCACAGAAAGTATTTGACTCTGATGTGTACCACAGAAAGTATTTGACTCTGATGTGTACCACAGAAAGTATTTGACTCTGGTGTGTACTACAGAAAGTATTTGACTCTGGTGTGTACTACAGAAAGTATTTGACTCTGGTGTGTACCACAGAAAGTATTTGACTCTGGTGTGTACTACATAAAGTATTTGACTCTGGTGTGTACTACAGAAAGTATTTGACTCTGATGTGTACCACATAAAGTATTTGACTCTGATGTGTACCACAGAAACTATTTGACTCTAGCCACAAAAGTAAGGACATTAGAAGGGTGGGGGGATCCTGACAGGGGGGAGATTTTCGGCACAACACCAGCCTGGGTCCTAATCATATAGTTCTACTCAGAATCCCTATTAATTCAACAACATCTCTGTGGGCCTAGTCATAAAGATTTGTCATTTGACTTTTAAAATGTATTACCTTTTATTGTGGCATAAACACAACCAGTCATGATGTTTTCATCTGATTGTCAAACAATCATATTCAAATGGCTCCTTTACAAGGCTACCTGCGCACGTTCATCCACCCGCAACATATTTCCAACCTCCAAACAGTGGTGAATGGAAAGAGAGACAAGACATCTGTTACACAAACCACCAACAAGTGTATTGACATTTGGCAAGTCTTACTGTACTTTCTCCCCTGGTTATGACAGATGCATCATAAACAGCATCGAATATCACTAATCAACAATAACATGCATTTGGTGCAGCTAACTAACGTTACTATTAACAAAGGCGTCAGAGCAAGTCCATATACCGTAGCTAGATTAGAAATACATTTTACCAAAATTTTAACTGAATTAACGTTACCTGTCAAACTGTTTGGAGTCCACTGCAGCTCTCAGAACCCATCCGATGAGGGGGACACCGGCGAGAACTTTGATATTTTTCAGGGGGATCCCCTTACTGCCTCCCCTCGCCAGGATCAGGGCTGCGATGTGTCTCTTCTCACCGCTGTCTTTAATAACCTTTGCTTTTCTGTCTCTCACATCTTCGATGTCCGATTGCGTACGTTTTTTTGCAGCGGCCATTGAAAGGATCAGTAGCCGGGTGGGCAGGCAATAGTCTTGTAGCGGTAGCGATGGATAGCAGTCACTGTAATTAGCTAGCTACGTACTTAGTTTACATGACCTACTACGGCTTAAACTGTGTGAAGGAAATGTTACATGTGCACAGTAAAAAAGAGGCGTAAGACCTGCTAGCTTTACTCGGAGGTAATTTCAACAACGATTCATTTTGATGCCATAGTAACAATTTCAGTTGAACTATTTATTGAATTTACTCTGGTAACAGGTTAACTGGCAATGTCAAGAAAACGATGATTGCGCTTCAATGAGGGGATTCGATTATCTGGTCCGGGTTTCCCGGGGCGGAGGAGTTATAGCGGGTAAAACGTGATTGCATTCATTTTGGAACCGGGCAACCTCCCGGGCGTGAGCCAGATTCAAATGTCGTGTTCATGTCCCAGTCGGAACTAAGAAACTCTGAAATGTCCGACTTGCAAAATGGTTGAACGTGGCAGGTGTATAACTACAACCAGGTAGCAAGTCGGAAATGTCAGAGTTTCTTTGTTCCGATTAGTATGTGAATGCGGCAAAATCCGCTCAAAACCAGTGACAGGCTAGATAAAGCACGTGGGGGAATGAGTAGGGATTCTGTGTTTTCACATAGAAAAGTCCTTGCTTTTTTATTAAAAATAAATTTAAAAAAACGCTTTATCTGCCTTCCCAATGAAAACTGGTTCGAAAATTGGAACATATATTTTATGGAAAAGAGATGTATGTTTCTGGAAGATGCATCATGCTACCTTGTTGACATTCCTTTGATGTGCATTTGAATCCCAAACCATGCCCTCCCCCCGGACCAACTCTCTCAGTGGGCACTCCACTGTCACGTGTTGCTGACTAAACTCCCAGAGAGTGACTAGGGGATAAAACCTAGCGGTCAAACAAGGAAACGGTTCCAATTGTTTTCCCCCATTCATCTTTCCAATGGGGGATTTAAGAAACACTTAAAATAAGGGCTGTGTTTCATGTAGGCTTACCCTGGCATGACTTTTTGATAACCCTGTAAATCTCTCTAGGACAAGGTGACTTTGATCAATATATTCACCTGTATTTACCCCCCAAAAAGGAAATGGTAATACTAGCTGGTAATGTGGCTATCATAAAGAACTACAAATACCATGATGATCTGGACGAGACTGCCAAATCAATTAACTATCTAATGTTAGCTAAATGTAGTGATGAATAAATTGGCTAAATATCTTTAAATTGACAATTCTGTGAACCATGGACATCACCAGGACCTTTAGCCCAGAATGATTTTGGGTCAGTCCCAAATATTTTGCTCTGCTGCTGCAAAGGTGTAAAATAAATTGTACCACTTAGTTCATAGAGCTTTGATTAGGTGAAGCTTCCAAAGTAATCCAACCATTATAATCAGGGGTGCTGGTGCACATATTTTTCAAAATGGTGCTATGTCTCCAAGTTCACTTAATGATTAATTACTATTTTACATAACAAACCGAATATAATAGCAGGATAATGTCCTGCTACTGTTATAAAAAAAAACGCAATGTCATGTCTTATGACAATGTAGGATGATTGTGCTGAAATGTTTTTTTTTTCTGATGTGGTTGTGTTTAACTCCATCTGCTCTAAAATTAAATTAGTAAGGCAGGTTAGCCACTCTTACATAATTTAGAAATGCTAAATGCATATACCCATTAAACTGATTGGGATCAAATGGTTGGCTGCATGCAGAATGTGTCATGTACTGTCATGTTGTCTTGTCTCTGTCCTTTCCCTTCACCCTGTCTCCCTCTGCTGGTCGTGTTAGGTTACCTTTTCTCCCCCGCTTTCCCCCAGCTGTCCCTTGTCTCCTCTAACTACCCATTCACCCCGTTCCCCACCTGTTCCCTTTTTCCCTCTGATTAGGTCCCTATATCTCTCTCTGTTTCTGCTCCTGTCCTTGTCGGATTCTTGTTTGTTTGTGTCATTCATGCCTGAACCAGACTGCCGTCATGTTTGCTGTAACCTTGTCCTGTCCTGTCGGAATCTGCCGGTCCATCTGAGCCTACCTATGTTTGGTAATTAAAGAAGCTCTGTTTAAGTTGATTCGCTTTTGGGTCCTCATTCACGCACCGTAACAGAAGAATCCGACCAAGAATGGACCCAGCGACTTCGGATCCTCTCCACTCAGCCGTCGAGATCCAGGGAGCGATGCTAGGCAGACACGAGCAGGAATTGTCTGCTGCTCGACATGCCGTTGAGACCCTGGCCACCCAAGTCTCCAACCTCACAGAACAGGTTCACCATCTCCGCCTCGATCCACCGGCCACTTCCAGGGCTTTCGAATCTCCGGAGCCCAGAATCAATAACCCGCCGTGTTACTCTGGGGAGCCCACTGAATGCCGCTCGTTCCTCACCCAGTGTGATATTGTGTTTTCTCTCCAGCCCAACACTTACTCCAGGAGCACTGCTCGTGTCGCCTACGTCATATCTCTCCTTATTGGACGGGCTCGTGAGTGGGGCACGGCAATCTGGGAGGCAAGGGCTGAGTGTACTAACCAGTATCAAGACTTTAAGGAGGAGATGATACGGGTTTTTGATCGATCTGTTTTTGGGGAGGAGGCTTCCAGGGCCCTGTCTTCCCTATGTCAAGGCAATCGATCCATAACAGACTACTCTATTGAGTTTCGCACTCTTGCTGTCTCCAGTGGCTGGAACGAGCCGGCCTTGCTCGCTCGTCTTCTGGAGGGTTTCCGCGCAGAGGTAAAGGATGAGATTCTCTCCCGGGAGGTTCCTTCCAGCGTGGATTCCTTGATTGAACTCGCTATTCGCATTGAGCGACGGGTTGATCTTCGTCACCGAGCTCGTGGAAAGGAGCTCGCGCTCTCCGTCGCCTCCCTCTCCGCATCACTACCATCTTCCTCTGCCGGCTCGGGTGCTGAGCCCATGCAGCTGGGAGGTATCCGCATCTCAACTAAGGAGAGGGAACGGAGAATCACCAACCGCCTCTGTCTCTATTGCGGTTCCGCTGGTCATTTTGTCACTTCATGTCCAGTAAAAGGCCAGAGCTCGTCAGTAAGCGGAGGGCTACTGGTGAGCGCTACTACTCCTGTCTCTCCTTCAAGATCCTGCACTACCTTGTCGGTCCATCTACGCTGGACCGGTTCGTCAGCTTCCTGCAGTGCCTTAATAGACTCTGGGGCGGAGGGCTGTTTTATGGACGAGACCTGGGCTCGGGAACATGACATTCCTCTCAGACAGTTAAAGGAGCCCACGGCCTTGTTCGCCCTGGATGGTAGTCCTCTCCCCAGGATTCAGCGTGAGACGCTACCTTTAACCCTCACTGTTTCTGGTAATCATAGTGAAACCATTTCTTTTTTAATTTTTCGTTCACCTTTTACACCTGTTGTTTTGGGCCATCCCTGGCTAGTTTGTCATAATCCTTCCATTAATTGGTCTAGTAATTCTATCCTCTCCTGGAACGTCTCTTGTCATGTGAAATGTTTAATGTCTGCTATCCCTCCTGTTTCCTCTGTCTCTTCTTCACAGGAGGAGCCTGGTGATTTGACAGGGGTGCCGGAGGAATATCACGATCTGCGCACGGTGTTCAGTCGGTCCAGGGCCACCTCTCTTCCTCCACACCGGTCGTATGATTGTAGTATTGATCTCCTTCCGGGAACCACCCCCCCCGGGGTAGACTATACTCTCTGTCGGCTCCCGAACGTAAGGCTCTCGAAGATTATTTGTCTGTAGCTCTTGACGCCGGTACCATAGTCCCCTCCTCCTCTCCCGCCGGAGCGGGGTTTTTTTTTGTCAAGAAGAAGGACGGGTCTCTGCGCCCCTGCATAGATTATCGAGGGCTGAATGACATAACAGTGAAGAATCGTTATCCGCTTCCTCTTATGTCTTCAGCCTTCGAGATCCTGCAGGGAGCCAGGTTTTTCACTAAGTTGGACCTTCGTAACGCTTACCATCTCGTGCGCATCAGGGAGGGGGACGAGTGGAAGACGGCGTTTAACACTCCGTTAGGGCACTTTGAATACCGGGTTCTTCCTTTCGGCCTCGCTAACGCTCCAGCTGTCTTTCAGGCATTAGTCAATGATGTCCTGAGAGACATGCTGAACATCTTTGTTTTCGTTTACCTTGACGATATCCTGATTTTTTCACCGTCACTCCAGATTCATGTTCAGCACGTTCGACGTGTCCTCCAGCGCCTTTTAGAGAATTGTCTTTTTGTGAAGGCTGAGAAGTGCACTTTTCATGCCTCCTCCGTCACATTTCTCGGTTCTGTTATTTCCGCTGAAGGCATTAAGATGGATCCCGCTAAGGTCCAAGCTGTCATTGATTGGCCCGTCCCTAAGTCACGCGTCGAGCTGCAGCGCTTTCTCGGCTTCGCGAACTTCTATCGTCGTTTCATCCGTAATTTCGGTCAGGTGGCAGCTCCTCTCACAGCCCTTACTTCTGTCAAGACGTGCTTTAAGTGGTCCGTTTCCGCCCAGGGAGCTTTTGATCTCCTCAAGAATCGTTTTACATCCGCTCCTATCCTTGTTACACCTGACGTCTCTAGACAGTTCGTTGTCGAGGTTGACGCGTCAGAGGTGGGAGTGGGAGCCATCCTTTCTCAGCGCTCCCTCTCTGACGACAAGGTCCACCCATGCGCGTATTTTTCTCATCGCCTGTCGCCGTCGGAACGTAACTATGATGTGGGTAACCGCGAACTGCTCGCCATCCGGTTAGCCCTAGGCGAATGGCGACAGTGGTTGGAGGGGGCGACCGTTCCTTTTGTCGTTTGGACTGACCATAGGAACCTTGAGTACATTCGTTCTGCCAAACGACTTAATGCGCGTCAGGCGCGTTGGGCGCTGTTTTTCGCTCGTTTCGAGTTCGTGATTTCTTATCGTCCGGGCTCTAAGAACACCAAGCCTGATGCTTTGTCTCGTCTCTTCAGTTCTTCAGTAGCCTCC
This sequence comes from Oncorhynchus mykiss, assembly GCF_057628025.1. Classification (NCBI taxonomy): domain Eukaryota; kingdom Metazoa; phylum Chordata; class Actinopteri; order Salmoniformes; family Salmonidae; genus Oncorhynchus; species Oncorhynchus mykiss. Next base: position 3,988,183 of record NC_143042.1, on the reverse strand, counting down.
ACTGACCCCGAGGGGATTCTCCCTGAGGGGCGTGTTGTCGGGTTGACTGTCTGGGGAATTGAGAGGCAGGTAAAGCAAGCACTCACTCAAACTCCGTCGCCGCGCGCTTGTCCTAGGAACCTTCTTTTCGTTCCCGTTCCTACTCGTCTGGCCTCTGCCAAGTTAGCCGGCCACCCTGGCGTTCGGGGTACGCTTGCTTCCATTCGCCAGCGTTTCTGGTGGCCCACCCGGGAGCATGACACGCGTCGTTTCGTGGCTGCTTGTTCGGTCTGCGCGCAGACTAAGTCCGGTAACTCTCCTCCTGCCGGCCGTCTCAGGCCGCTTCCTATTCCCTCTCGACCGTGGTCTCACATCGCCTTAGATTTTGTCACCGGACTGCCTTCGTCAGCGGGGAAGACTGTTATTCTTACGGTTGTCGATAGGTTCTCTAAGGCGGCTCATTTCATTCCCCTTGCTAAGCTTCCTTCTGCTAAAGAGACGGCACAAATCATCATCGAGAATGTTTTCAGAATTCATGGCCTTCCGTCAGACGTCGTTTCGGACAGAGGTCCGCAATTCACGTCTCAATTTTGGAGGGAGTTTTGCCGTTTGATTGGGGCTTCCGTCAGTCTCTCTTCCGGCTCTCACCCCCAGTCTAACGGTCAAGCAGAACGGGCCAATCAGACTATTGGTCGCATCTTACGCAGTCTTTCTTTTCGCAACCCTGCGTCTTGGTCAGAACAGCTCCCCTGGGCAGAATACGCCCACAACTCGCTTCCTTCGTCTGCGACCGGGCTATCTCCTTTTCAGAGTAGCCTCGGGTACCAGCCTCCGTTGTTCTCATCTCAGTTCGCCGAGTCCAGCGTCCCCTCCGCTCAGGCTTTTGTCCAACGTTGCGAGCGCACCTGGAAGAGGGTCAGGTCTGCACTTTGCCGTTATAGGGCGCAGACTGTGAGAGCTGCCAATAAGCGTAGAACGAAGAGCCCTAGATATTGTCGCGGTCAGAGAGTTTGGCTCTCCACTCAGAACCTTCCCCTTAAGACGGCTTCTCGCAAGTTGACCCCGCGGTTCATTGGTCCATTCCGTATCTCTCAGGTCATTAATCCTGTCGCAGTGCGACTTCTTCTTCCGCGATATCTTCGTCGCGTCCACCCGGTCTTCCATGTCTCCTGTGTTAAGCCCGTTCTTCGCGCCCCCGCTCGTCTTCCCCCCCCCCCCCCCCATCCTTGTCGAGGGCGCACCTATCTACAGGGTCCGTAAAATCTTGGACATGCGTCCTCGGGGCCGTGGTCATCAGTACCTAGTTGACTGGGAGGGGTACGGTCCTGAGGAGAGGAGTTGGGTTCCCTCTCGGGACGTGCTGGACCGTGCGCTGATTGATGATTTCCTCCGTTGCCGCCAGGTTTCCTCCTCGAGTGCGCCAGGAGGCGCTCGGTGAGTGGGGGGGTACTGTCATGTACTGTCATGTTGTCTTGTCTCTGTCCTTTCCCTTCACCCTGTCTCCCTCTGCTGGTCGTGTTAGGTTACCTTTTCTCCCCCGCTTTCCCCCAGCTGTCCCTTGTCTCCTCTAACTACCCATTCACCCCGTTCCCCACCTGTTCCCTTTTTCCCTCTGATTAGGTCCCTATATCTCTCTCTGTTTCTGCTCCTGTCCTTGTCGGATTCTTGTTTGTTTGTGTCATTCATGCCTGAACCAGACTGCCGTCATGTTTGCTGTAACCTTGTCCTGTCCTGTCGGAATCTGCCGGTCCATCTGAGCCTACCTATGTTTGGTAATTAAAGAAGCTCTGTTTAAGTTGATTCGCTTTTGGGTCCTCATTCACGCACCGTAACAGAATGGCCGTTTCACCTGTAAAATGTGAAGAATTATGATTCACGATTGACACTGATGATGGCCTAATTTATGATAAGGTAGGCCTAATTTAGTGTTTTAGCATTGAAAATATATAAAATGTTCCTTTCGCCACTTACAGTATGTGTAGGCATAGGCAATCATGCAATTTGGATGATGCATTGTATGTATATTCTAATTAACCAATAGGCTTAATTACGGTACAAACTTTCATTCAGAAATGATGGCTTAATAGGGCGCCTAACAAAACACCACTACACCTCTGGTTATAATAAATGTCAAGACGTGTGGTCAACTGATCGTTCCAGCATCGTTTTGATTGGGACAGTCATTTCGCTGCTTTGAGACAAGCATGGCAACTCATCTTGATAAAATCAATAAATGTCAGATTTGAGTGTTCACTGAATCTCCGTTTGGATATGTGGTTATAATTAGGCTTGGAAATGTTAGCTAAATTGATGTGAGTGCTCATGATCATTAGTCTCGCAATTTAAAGCAATGCAGGCAGATCTTCTCTACACACACATTAGGCCCAAAGCCTACCTGATAAGCTTCCCTGATATTTTCCTGAACTTTCCTGATGCATTTCAGTCAGTTAGGCTACTGATGCGAATAGACATTTGTACACTTTTCCCATAATCTATTCGAGTAATTTGACGTATGTTTTTGTTTTAAAAACTCATACGGCCTACATCGTTTCAATAACAATAAAGCTGAAACCACTATTGGCTTCATTGATTTACTTAATTTATTATCGTAATTGTAGGCTAATTGTTGATAGATTATTGTCTTAAATATTATTTTAACAGTAGGCCTAACACACAATAATCTCATATGGGGTTACTGACCACAATCGATTGAATGAATAATAAGAAGGGTTGATTCATTTATTTGGCCTTGGAAGAAAGGCTGGAAGAAAACACAGCGCTGCAGGAAGGGATGCTGGAAGTGCTGCAGATAAATTGAAATACATTTGCCAAATTAAATAATTACTCCTCTATAAATAAATTAAATTATTGCAAATACTACACCAGCATAATTTAGCCACAGAGGATCAAAAGCTTATTGCTTTAGATTGTGTTTTGTTTGTCACATTATGAGCGCATAGGCCGAGTCTACAGTAATTGGGCATCTCGCTCGGAAAATATAAAACAGCTGATTGTTGAGTTGTGGCTGTCAATGAACAGCATGCAGCAGCTAGAAGGTATTTCGCAATATTTCAAAATACAATCGCGGGAAAAATCTGTTTGAATAGTTGAGTGCCACTGGAACGTTGGTGGACTATAATTTCCTACTCATATTATAGGTGTAAAATCTGTCTATCCACTCTTTTCATTGGCCTATGCTGTTGGTTGCATTTAAGACATGAGTCGTTCGTTTTGTTGATCTCAGTCTGTAAATGTCAGAGTAGCTTGTCATTTCGATAATTTGTGTGGTATAAAGAAATATTATTGTAATATCTCCAGTCATGTAGAAATGCAGGAAAGGATTTTAGAAAAGGGTAGTTTTTTCTCGGACCCACAAACCCCTCAGCCCCGAATTTTATGAAACTCTGGTGACGGTCCTGCTGTGAACTGTCTTGTGCACGTTTTAAATTGAAACAATACTGCAGGGATTTGTAGTCTTGCATCATGTCTACTTTGATGCTAATTATCATTTCTGAATCTGAGAGTAAAAAGAGACAAATATATTGATCAAAGTCACCTTGACCGAGAGAGATTTGCATGGTTATCAACCAAACGTCATGCCTACACGAAACACAGCCCTTATTTTAAGTCTTTCAAAAATGCTCTATGAGAAAAATGAATGATGGAAAATGTCCCTGTTTGACCGCTAGGTTTTATGGGTGTATGAAGTTGATTTAACTAGGCAAGTCAGTTAATGAAGAACAAATGCTTATTTTCAATGATGGCTTAGGAACAGTGGGTTAACTGCCTTGTTCAGGGTCAGAACGGCAAAAGTTTACTTTGTCAGCTCAGGGATTCAATCTAGCAACTTTCGGTTACTGGCCCAACGCCCTATGCACTAGGCTACCTGCCGCCCCACTGTGGGGCTCTATAAACCCGATTTTGGTACACACTCCTTACTTGAATGAGTCAATTCATGTTCCAATTTGAAAAAGTAAAACGAGCATGAAATTCTAATGAACAAATTCCCCCTGTCGTTTTACAAGATATAATCCTAAATAACAGTTAACCATTTAATTTGGGGGGTATTTCATCTTTTACATGTGTCAAGTCTCGAAATCCAACAAGCAAATCCACGTGGCATTTTATTAGGCACGCCTCTCCCATTATTTTGTGTGAACTTGTGCACACTAAAAAATAACACATGGGATTCCACTTCGCTTTGAAGCTGGCAGCATTCCTGGTTCGGTGGAAGTGGTTTTCGGAGATTTGTATAACTAACCCAAGATAGACCACAGCCTGTCCTTTCCAATGGGAACAAATGAGTCATAGTAGGCAAAACAGGTAAGGGGGGCTAGTCAAGCACGAGCTAGCGAGAGCCTATTGGCGCATTCTAGCATACATTTGCATATTTCCTTTAGAGAACGCCTACTCTGTGAGGTGTGCAATAACTCAGTTCGCCCATGCACTTCTAAACAACGCAATGTTGTACCACTTTGGCAAAGGGTCAAATCTACAACACGTAGTCCACTCTGTTCATAACATATATTCGTTTTGGGAACAGAAAACTATATTGGGATCAAATGTTAATACATCCGGTGAAATATCTGGCTCATTGACAGCGCTGCGGCGCCTAGGGCGACGGGCCTTAGGGGAGGGATCTCCTCTGGGCCCCGAAAGACAGGATGGTTATTGATTCGGAAGTGCAGGAGGAGGCGAGTTTGATAAGGACTCACGACGTTCCAGTACAAAGAAGACAGCTTTTTAACATAGTGACTTTTTTAACATGTTTTTTTAACATGTTTTCAACGTTTTACTTTTGTTAAATAATTTGTACACGTTTTAAATGGTTTTTACGGATTGGATGTTTCACAAGAAAAAGTACTTTTATTCGTGGTTGTTTATATTGTTTTTAACAATATGTACTTTTTAACTCATTTAAATGTAATATTCAAATGCTGTGTTTTATGCCGTTCTTATGTGTATAACATGATGTACAAAAATATGTATGACCTGTTTTAAAGGAAATGCAATAATAAAAACCTTTCCAAAAGCAAAATAAAATTATGCTAATATGGCTCAAATTCGCTAGCTAGCTAACCAACCAACAACTGTAACAATATATTTGAGAGACAAGTCCTCGTTTTGCAAATGTATTTATGTTTTCAATAAATATTCGAGACTAAATATAGTTTTTACATGTTGTCAACAATCTAAATTGACCTGTCTGTTTTGCCCCATAATTGCACACACATCGGTGTTGTTGCTAAACAACCATCACAACTAAAAACTCTTGAGTTGATATTCCCCTTCATAAGAAGTGGATGATTATCAGATGAGGAAGGGGAGGACCATCCTACTCAGTGAATTTCAGATAAATAATACAAATCAAACAAAAAAGTTAGTATTTTTAGATAAAACTCTACTTACATGTATTCAAATGTCACCAAATACCTGATTAAAATGCACTGTTTTGCAATGAAGGTCTACATTAGTAGATTAGACTACAATAGTACATAACCCACTCGGATAGCACCACGGTGTAGCCAGGAGACAGTTATTTTGCGTCCTCCTCTGGCTACATTGACTTCAATACAAAATCTAGTAGGCTCGTGCTCCTCACCACCTTCCATAGATCTACATGGTAATTATGACAACTTCCAGAGGATGTCCTCCAACCAATCAAAGCTTTTGCAGTATGAGCTGACCTGTTGTCCATCCAATCAAAATATTAGAGAATGAACCTGGTATGCATGTTTCACTTAGAAGCTTGATGTGTTGGTGACATTGTTGGATAGATTGTGAATAGTGATAGCTCATATTATTCCATTCAAATGTGTTTTTTCAAACTACGGGACACAGAGGTAGATTATATATTGTTTACTTGGTTTTAGAAAATTATTTTTCTGTTGGGTTAGCAAGTAGCTAGCTACCTACAGTACCAGCAAAGATTGTTAATAACTAAACTAAGATAGACCACAGCCTGTCGTTTCCAATGGGAACAGATTAGTCATAGTGGGCAGAACAGGCAAGGAGGTGGGCAGAGCCAAGCACGAGCTAGCGAGATCCTATTGGCCCGTTCTAGCATACATCTGCATATTTCCGTTAGGGAACGCCTACTGTGTGAAATGCAGGTACGCAATAACTCAATTCGACTTTGCACTTCTTCTAAACAAACGCGATATAAAAAAAACTTTGGCAAAGGCTAAAGTCTACCAAACTTATTCCACTCTGTTCGTAACAGATTCTAGTTTTGGGAACATAAAACTGTATTGAGAAAATGTTTAATCGATGAGACATTTTTCAGAATGTAGGCCAAAATCCACCTCGTTCCATCTTCTCTTTAGTTTAAACGCCAAGCCTCATATTTATACATCCAGTGAGCTTCATTGAGATAGCAGAGGTAATTACACGGTACAATGCTTTACTTGCTGAGCCATTCAGAATGATTTCATAGCTTCCATCCCATCATCCATTAAAATAGGTTGATACTCCACATTGTTTTGCATGGTAAACGGATGAAACCACAGACAAACTGTCACTCACAGTTGTTAGTTATTGTCAGGTACGTTGATGATAAGGGCTTTATTCAGGAATGTTTCTTGGCCTACTTTGATGAGTCAAGTGGGCGAGATGGGCAGCCCGTGTTTCACGTTGTGAATTCTGAGATGTCCGAGTTTAACTTCATGGAGAAACATGTTACCCAAACCTATGATGGAGCTGCTGTAATGGAATGGATCTGCTATTTACAGCCAAGTCCCCTCCTGTTCCCTGATTAAGAGGGCATGACCACTCCACTACCAGTGTCAACTCTTCTGATGAACTGAAGCCATGTTTCATATGCCTTCTCATCCACTTGGATGTTTCCTCTCCAAGCACTGAGGAGCCCTGTCAATTTTCTCACTAATCTATGTAACCAAATCAATAGTTCTTGGACAAATGCCAGCTCGCCACACGTTTGCTGGCTGTCCTGATCTCTGCAACATAGATAGATGGAAATCGCCACACAATGCTAGAAATGAAGATCTCTTATACTGTATGATCGCGTGTGTTGTTCTACAAGTATTTGGTTGGATCTTGCTACAACTGAGTGAAAGCCTGAACAGGAAAGCATGTGAAACTTCTTGATGGTTGTACAAGGTTAATGTTGTCATGCAGTTCTTTCCCCCAACTGAGGTTTGATGAGGCGCTACACTGCCATCTGGTGGCAAGATGTATGTGAACCACCCCATCAGATACACCTTCAAGATTGTGGTATGGAGTTAAGGCTAAAGTAATTTCTAGAATAGTTCAGATTAAAGCAGGGGAATAAGAAAGTGTTTCTTACGTTTATGATCATATATAATTTGACAAACAAATTGCAGGCAAAATACAAAAGTAAACACCCCAAACAACATGAATCTCAGTGCAACTCCATGTTAATCTCCTAATACTTTCCCCCCAAAATTAAGACAGAACATTAAAAAGTGGAGAGAAAAACAATCAATCTCAAGTAAATGAAAGGCCTCCTGTATACTACTTCATTTAAAATAAAGACATTCATTTTTGTCAACACAACCTGTAGCGATATAAAACCCAAACTACCTTGATCTGACAACCTGTAAAAACTAGCAATGGGCACAGTTATTCAAACAGACATTAGTATTCGTATACACAGGCCTATTTCAACAATGACAAGGCTTCATCTTAATGGAATAAAATGATCTATGGGACATTTCTACACTCATGACATTTGGAATTCTTCATTTAATAATGTGAATATAGTTTTAAAAATACATACGGTATTAGCCTACACAGGTTTCACTTAGCTTGCTGTTGTTGACACTACAGTCAGAGGCTCCATGTGTAGCAACGTGAAGTGGGAGATCTCAAAGCAATGAAAGAAAAGTTGAATTAAAATGACAGAATTAAGTCAACTAAATGAGGAGTAGCCTACAATGAGCAACCTTCAGTATAGGCTGTTTAATCTGAACAGGGTTGTTGTAGATCAGGACAGTAAAGACATGCACTGCCATATTGGATGATAGATAACCTATGGCATTTACAAGTGTCTAAGTAGCGCGAGTCAGGGGCTACTTTTTCTCTCCCTCCTTTGTCGCACACCCCTGGTCCCTGTCCACACAGTATCTCCCGAGTCCTGCAGGCTGCACAGCAAACAAGTGTCCATGATTAAAACTATCTGGATATCCGATAAAATGTCATGATATTATTTCTAATGCCTATCCCTACTTTAGAACACATTTTAGAGTTTAGAATGTATTTCTGTGACTTTGTGACTTTAGAACACATTCGAGTTTAGAATGTATTTATGTGACTTTAGAACACATTCTAGAGTTTAGAATGTATTTCTGTGACTTTAGAACACATTCTAGAGTTTAGAATGTATTTATGTGACTTTAGAACACATTCTAGAGTTTAGAATGGATCTCTGTGACTTTAGAACACATTCTAGAGTTTAGAATGTATTTCTGTGACTTTAGAACACATTCTAGAGTTTAGAATGTATTTCTGTGACTTTCGAACACATTCTAGAGTTTAGAATGTATTTCTGTGACTTTAGAACACATTCTAGAGTTTAGAATGTATTTCTGTGGATGCGGTCCTGTTCCATCTGAGACTTGGCCTTCTTCTTGAGCAGCAGGATGTGTTCAGAAAACTCCCTCACAGCCCCCAGGCCTGCAGCATTGTGGCAGGAGTATTTAGCAGCGTTGATCGCCACCACTGGGGCGTCCCGGGGTACTGCACTCAGCCCAGCCAGGTTCAGACAGTCAACATCTGGTGCATCATTACCTGTAGGAGGGAGAGATGGAGGGATGAAATGTTTCTATTAAAGTGTCCATAAGGTGGTTCTTGAAGTATTCTTAGGATGATTAATTAGTATGTTGCAAAAACATAACACAAACATGCAAAAATATGACATGATTTAAGATAATCATATTTATTTTGATATAGTTTCTGATTTTGGGCTTAGGGATATCATAGAATTTGAATTACAGAAATCAACTAAATTTGATTCAATTAAAATTGAATCCCAAATTCTCCAGGATTTGACTGCTGGCACCTCCCTTCTCACCTTGGCTGTAAATATTCAGTGACTGGCAGTGGCATGCAAATGAAGTGTTCTGCAGTGGTAGTCTAGCATATGTAACAGTATAACTTTAGACCGTCCCCTCGCCCATACCCGGGTTGTAGCCTAGCATACACGCAGAGGGGAAATACAAATGATCACTTAACCAAAACTGGACTCTGAATAAAATATACAACACAGTTTCTCCCTGTCTCTCCTTACTAATAGATACTCTATTTAATCAGACCGTTTCTCCCTGTCTCTCCTTACTAATAGAGGAGTTATTTAATCAGACAGTTTCTCCCCTTACTAATAGAGGAGCTATTTAATCAGACAGTTTCTCCCTGTCTCTCCTTACTAATAGAGGAGCTATTTAATCAGACAGTTTCTCCCTGTCTCTCCTTACTAATAGAGGAGCTATTTAATCAGACAGTTTCTCCCTGTCTCTCCTTACTAATAGAGGAGCTATTTAATCAGACAGTTTCTCCCCTTACTAATAGAGGAGCTATTTAATCAGACAGTTTCTCCCTGTCTCCCCTTACTAATAGAGGAGCTATTTAATCAGACAGTTTCTCCCCTTACTAATAGAGGAGCTATTTAATCAGACAGTTTCTCCCTGTCTCTCCTTACTAATAGAGGAGCTATTTAATCAGACAGTTTCTCCCTGTCTCTCCTAACTAATAGAGGAGCTATTTAATCAGACAGTTTCTCCCCTTACTAATAGAGGAGCTATTTAATCAGACAGTTTCTCCCTGTCTCTCCTTACTAATAGAGGAGCTATTTAATCAGACAGTTTCTCCCTGTCTCTCCTTACTAATAGAGGAGCTATTTAATCAGACAGTTTCTCCCTGTCTCTCCTTACTAATAGAGGAGCTATTTAATCAGACAGTTTCTCCCTGTCTCTCCTTACTAATAGAGGAGCTATTTAATCAGACAGTTCCTCCCTGTCTCCCCTTACTAATAGAGGAGCTATTTAATCAGACAGTTTCTCCCTGTCTCTCCTTACTAATAGAGGAGCTATTTAATCAGACAGTTCCTCCCTGTCTCTCCTTACTAATAGAGGAGCTATTTAATCAGACAGTTTCTCCCTCTCTTCCCTTACTAATAGAGGAGCTATTTAATCAGACAGTTTCTCCCTCTCTCCCCTTACTAATAGAGGAGCTATTTAATCAGACAAGTTATTTATGAGTGAAGAACTTACAATCAGTTCCTGGCAAGAGAGAACAGAGGGATGAGAGGAGAGAGATGAAGGGTTGAGAAGATAGCGAGAGAGATAAGGAGGAGTGAAACACGGAATGAGCAGATACTGTTCCATAACAGAGTGTAGTGTGGTCACCATGACAATCACAATCAGGTTCAACTGGTTCAAACTTTACTGTTGACATTTACTGTCTGATAGTTTCATTGATACGTGGTTATCAAACACCGCTGCTACGGTCACATTCCTGAGAGATATCTAACCTGTTCTACCTTTCCATCTCAGAAGGGCTCCAAATAAAGATCTTCATGTTTGATTGACATGAACACACAAGTATTACTCAAAATAGAATGTTAAGAACCTTGAGATTCCACTATATTTCAAACTGTGCTATATAACTAACTACTATTAGTAGTAGTAGTAGCAGTAGTAGTAGCAGTAGTAGCAGTAGTAGTAGTAGTAGCAGTAGTAGTAGCAGTAGTAGTAGTAGTGGTAGCAGTAGTAGTAGCAGTAGTAGTAGTAGTAGTAGTAGTAGTAGTAGTAGTAGCAGTAGTAGTAGCAGTAGTAGTAGTAGTAGTAGTAGTAGTAGTAGTAGCAGTAGTAGTAGTAGCAGTAGTAGTAGCAGTAGTAGTAGTAGTAGTAGTAGCAGTAGTAGTAGTAGCAGTAGTAGTAGTAGCAGTAGTAGTAGCAGTAGTAGTAGTAGTAGTAGCAGTAGTAGTAGCAGTAGTAGTAGTAGTAGTAGTAGTAGCAGTAGTAGTAGCAGTAGTAGTAGTAGTAGCAGTAAATTGTTAATTGATAATAACAGTGAGTTTACCCATATAGGCGACCTCCTTCCAGTCCAGATCCTTGTCATCCATCATGGCTTTGACCTCACCCTGGATGTCTTTGCCCAGCTGCCTGACCTCGCAGCCTGTCCTCTGGGATAGATTGTCAGCCAGGGCCTTGGTCACAGGGTCCTCACCGGACGAGATCAAGATCACCTGGAAGAAAGACAATAATAGTAGAAAACATGGTTGGGCCAATAATAATAATAATAATAATAATAATAAAACACGGTTGGGCCAATAATGTGTAGAAGGATGTCATTTGAGAAGTGTTCTCTTAGAGGGTATGATGAAACTCAAACTAATAAAGTCACATGACGGAGTCAATAGTATCCTGTGTGTGTGTTTAATGGGCGGAGGTTTCAGTGATAAACTGTGGTCTAAATCTAGGAGCAGGAGCAGCCGGTGTGAAACATCCTGTTCTGGTAAGAGCTTAGCAAAGCAAACCCAACTGGTTCTACCTAACTTCCTGTATCTTTAATACTGCCACAAATCCAAACAAGGGACACTGGGTAGCCGAGCGGGTTACAGCGTTGGGCCAGTAACCGAACCCGAGATTACTAGGGGAAAAATCTGTCAATGTGCCCTTGACCAAGGCACTTAACCCTACTTGCTCATATAAGTCGCTCTGGTTGATTGTCAGCTAAATGACTAAAATGTAAAATGATAGGATTGTTTTTTGTTTATTTTATTGTAGCTTAATGCTGCTTCAAGTTGAACATGTTAAGAGAGGTTAACTGTCACTGCCCAGAAATAATGGTGTCAGCTACGACAAGACACCTTGAGGTAGATTGTTTTCTAATGGTTATTAAAACAGCAGTAGGTGGAGTGGATTTACAGGCATTCAGAAAGCATTCATGACTAGGCTGCTCAACCAGACTCATACATGACTAGGCTGCTCAACCAGACTCATACATGACTAGGCTGCTCAACCAGACTCATACATGACTAGGCTGCTCAACCAGACTCATACATGACTAGGCTGCTCAACCAGACTCATACATGACTAGGCTGCTCAACCAGACTCATACATGACTAGGCTGCTCAACCAGAATCATACATGACTAGGCTGCTCAACCAGACTCATACATGACTAGGCTGCTCAACCAGACTCATACATGACTAGGCTGCTCAACCAGAATCATACATGACTAGGCTGCTCAACCAGAATCATACATGACTAGGCTGCTCAACCAGAATCATACATGACTAGGCTGCTCAACCAGAATCATACATGACTAGGCTGCTCAACCAGACTCATACATGACTAGGCTGCTCAACCAGACTCATACATGACTAGGCTGCTCAACCAGACTCATACATGACTAGGCTGCTCAACCAGAATCATACATGACTAGGCTGCTCAACCAGACTCATACATGACTAGGCTGCTCAACCAGAATCATACATGACTAGGCTGCTCAACCAGACTCATACATGACTAGGCTGCTCAACCAGACTCATACATGACTAGGCTGCTCAACCAGACTCATACATGACTAGGCTGCTCAACCAGAATCCTACATGACTAGGCTGCTCAACCAGAATCATACATGACTAGGCTGCTCAACCAGACTCATACATGACTAGGCTGCTCAACCAGACTCATACATGACTAGGCTGCTCAACCAGACTCATACATGACTAGGCTGCTCAACCAGAATCATACATGACTAGGCTGCTCAACCAGAATCATACATGACTAGGCTGCTCAACCAGAATCATACATGACTAGGCTGCTCAACCAGACTCATACATGACTAGGCTGCTCAACCAGACTCATAAATGACTAGGCTGCTCAACCAGAATCCTACATGACTAGGCTGCTCAACCAGAATCCTACATGACTAGGCTGCTCAACCAGACTCATACATGACTAGGCTGCTCAACCAGAATCCTACATGACTAGGCTGCTCAACCAGAATCATACATGACTAGGCTGCTCAACCAGAATCCTACATGACTAGGCTGCTCAACCAGAATCATACATGACTAGGCTGCTCAACCAGACTCATACATGACTAGGCTGCTCAACCAGAATCCTACATGACTAGGCTGCTCAACCAGACTCATACATGACTAGGCTGCTCAACCAGACTCCTACATGACTAGGCTGCTCAACCAGACTCATACATGACTAGGCTGCTCAACCAGACTCATACATGACTAGGCTGCTCAACCACACTCATAAATGACTAGGCTGCTCAACCAGAATCCTACATGACTAGGCTGCTCAACCAGAATCCTACATGACTAGGCTGCTCAACCAGACTCATACATGACTAGGCTGCTCAACCAGAATCCTACATGACTAGGCTGCTCAAACAGAATCATACATGACTAGGCTGCTCAACCAGAATCCTACATGACTAGGCTGCTCAACCAGAATCATACATGACTAGGCTGCTCAACCAGACTCATACATGACTAGGCTGCTCAACCAGAATCCTACATGACTAGGCTGCTCAACCAGACTCATACATGACTAGGCTGCTCAACCAGACTCCTACATGACTAGGCTGCTCAACCAGACTCATACATGACTAGGCTGCTCAACCAGACTCCTACATGACTAGGCTGCTCAACCAGACTCCTACATGACTAGGCTGCTCAACCAGACTCATACATGACTAGGCTGCTCAACCAGACTCATACATGACTAGGCTGCTCAACCAGACTCATACATGACTAGGCTGCTCAACCAGACTCATACATGACTGGGCTGCTCAACCAGACTCATACATGACTAGGCTGCTCAACCAGACTCATACATGACTAGGCTGCTCAACCAGAATCATACATGACTAGGCTGCTCAACCAGACTCATACATGACTAGGCTGCTCAACCAGACTCCTACATGACTAGGCTGCTCAACCAGACTCATACATGACTAGGCTGCTCAACCAGACTCATACATGACTAGGCTGCTCAACCAGACTCATACATGACTAGGCTGCTCAACCAGACTCATACATGACTAGGCTGCTCAACCAGAATCATACATGACTAGGCTGCTCAACCAGAATCATACATGACTAGGCTGCTCAACCAGAATCATACATGACTAGGCTGCTCAACCAGACTCATACATGACTAGGCTGCTCAACCAGACTCATACATGACTAGGCTGCTCAACCAGACTCATACATGACTAGGCTGCTCAACCAGAATCCTACATGACTAGGCTGCTCAACCAGACTCATACATGACTAGGCTGCTCAACCAGACTCATACATGACTAGGCTGCTCAACCAGACTCATACATGACTAGGCTGCTCAACCAGACTCATACATGACTAGGCTGCTCAACCAGACTCATACATGACTAGGCTGCTCAACCAGAATCCTACATGACTAGGCTGCTCAACCAGACTCCTACATGACTGGGCTGCTCAACCAGACTCATACATGACTGGGCTGCTCAACCAGACTCATACATGACTAGGCTGCTCAACCAGACTCATACATGACTAGGCTGCTCAACCAGAATCATACATGACTAGGCTGCTCAACCAGACTCATACATGACTAGGCTGCTCAACCAGACTCATACATGACTAGGCTGCTCAACCAGACTCATACATGACTAGGCTGCTCAACCAGAATCATACATGACTAGGCTGCTCAACCAGAATCATACATGACTAGGCTGCTCAACCAGACTCCTACATGACTAGGCTGCTCAACCAGACTCCTACATGACTAGGCTGCTCAACCAGACTCATACATGACTAGGCTGCTCAACCAGACTCATACATGACTAGGCTGCTCAACCAGACTCATACATGACTAGGCTGCTCAACCAGACTCATACATGACTAGGCTGCTCAACCAGACTCATACATGACTAGGCTGCTCAACCAGAATCATACATGACTAGGCTGCTCAACCAGACTCATACATGACTAGGCTGCTCAACCAGAATCCTACATGACTAGGCTGCTCAACCAGAATCCTACATGACTAGGCTGCTCAACCAGACTCATACATGACTAGGCTGCTCAACAAGACTCATACATGACTAGGCTGCTCAACCAGAATCATACATGACTAGGCTGCTCAACCAGACTCATACATGACTAGGCTGCTCAACCAGACTCATACATGACTAGGCTGCTCAACCAGACTCATACATGACTAGGCTGCTCAACCAGAATCATACATGACTAGGCTGCTCAACCAGACTCATACATGACTAGGCTGCTCAACCAGAATCCTACATGACTAGGCTGCTCAACCAGAATCCTACATGACTAGGCTGCTCAACCAGACTCATACATGACTAGGCTGCTCAACAAGACTCATACATGACTAGGCTGCTCAACCAGAATCATACATGACTAGGCTGCTCAACCAGACTCATACATGACTAGGCTGCTCAACCAGACTCATACATGACTAGGCTGCTCAACCAGAATCATACATGACTAGGCTGCTCAACCAGAATCATACATGACTAGGCTGCTCAACCAGAATCATACATGACTAGGCTGCTCAACCAGAATCATACATGACTAGGCTGCTCAACCAGACTCATACATGACTAGGCTGCTCAACCAGACTCATACATGACTAGGCTGCTCAACCACTCATACATGACTAGGCTGCTCAACCAGACTCCTACATGACTAGGCTGGTCAACCAGAATCATACATGACTAGGCTGCTCAACCAGACTCATACAGGACTAGGCTGCTCAACAAGACTCATACATGACTAGGCTGCTCAACCAGACTCATACATGACTAGGCTGGTCAACCAGAATCATACAGGACTAGGCTGCTCAACAAGACTCATACATGACTAGGCTGCTCAACCAGAATCATACAGGACTAGGCTGCTCAACCATTTTAAAGTTGTTGTTGTTGTTTTTTCATTGTGCATAGTGTATTCATGTGAAATGTGTCAAACAATTCAGCATCGGTTGACATTGATACTTTGCAATGTCAAATTTGTGAAATAAACCATTCAAATGTTGTGTGATCATATGTGATCTTTTAAAACAATGAATGAATCACCCGTATTCATCTCATTATCTTTGCATTTCCACTCCCTCTCTCTGCAGTGTGTGTGTTCTATGTGTTCTATATGTACAGTATCTGTACCTCCACTCCCTCTCTCTGCAGTGTGTGTGTTCTATATGTACAGTATCTGTACCTCCACTCCCTCTCTCTGCAGTGTGTGTGTTCTATGTGTTCTATATGTACAGTATCTGTACCTCCACTCCCTCTCTCTGCAGTGTGTGTGTTCTATATGTACAGTATCTGTACCTCCACCCCCTCTCTCTGCAGTGTGTGTGTTCTATGTGTTCTATATGTACAGTATCTGTACCTCCACTCCCTCTCTCTGCGGTGTGTGTGTTCTATATGTACAGTATCTGTACCTCCACTCCCTCTCTCTGCAGTGTGTGTGTTCTATATGTACAGTATCTGTACCTCCACCCCCTCTCTCTGCAGTGTGTGTGTTCTATATGTACAGTATCTGTACCTCCACTCCCTCTCTCTGCAGTGTGTGTGTTCTATATGTACAGTATCTGTACCTCCACTCCCTCTCTCTGCAGTGTGTGTGTTCTATATGTACAGTATCTGTACCTCCACTCCCTCTCTGCAGTGTGTGTGTTCTATATGTACAGTATCTGTACCTACACTCCCTCTCTCTGCAGTGTGTGTGTTCTATATGTACAGTATCTGTACCTCCACTCCCTCTCTCTGCAGTGTGTGTTCTATATGTACAGTATCTGTACCTCCACCCCCTCTCTGCAGTGTGTGTGTTCTATATGTACAGTATCTGTACCTCCACTCCCTCTCTCTGCAGTGTGTGTGTTCTATATGTACAGTATCTGTACCTCCACTCCCTCTCTCTGCAGTGTGTGTGTTCTATATGTACAGTATCTGTACCTCCACTCCCTCTCTCTGCAGTGTGTGTGTTCTATATGTACAGTATCTGTACCTCCACTCCCTCTCTCTGCAGTGTGTGTGTTCTATATGTACAGTATCTGTACCTCCACCCCCTCTCTCTGCAGTGTGTGTGTTCTATATGTACAGTATCTGTACCTCCACCCCCTCTCTCTGCAGTGTGTGTGTTCTATATGTACAGTATCTGTACCTCCACTCCCTCTCTCTGCAGTGTGTGTGTTCTATATGTACAGTATCTGTACCTCCACTCCCTCTCTCGGCAGTGTGTGTGTTCTATATGTACAGTATCTGTACCTCCACTACCTCTCTCTGCAGTGTGTGTGTTCTATATGTACAGTATCTGTACCTCCACCCCCTCTCTCTGCAGTGTGTGTGTTTGTTCTACATGTTCTGTATCTGTACCTCCACTCCCTCTCTCTGCAGTGTGTGTGTTCTATATGTACAGTATCTGTACCTCCACCCCCTCTCTCTGCAGTGTGTGTGTTATATATGTTCTGTATGTACAGTATCTGTACCTCCACTCCCTCTCTCTGCAGTGTGTGTTCTATATGTTCTATATGTACAGTATCTGTATCTCTACTCCCTCTCTCTGCAGTGTGTGTGTTCTATATGTACAGTATCTGTACCTCCACCCCCTCTCTCTGCAGTGTGTGTGTTCTATGTGTTCTATATGTACAGTATCTGTACCTCCACTCCCTCTCTCTGCAGTGTGTGTTCTATATGTACAGTATCTGTACCTCCACTCCCTCTCTCTGCAGTGTGTGTTCTATATGTACAGTATCTGTACCTCCACCCCCTCTCTCTGCAGTGTGTGTTCTATATGTACAGTATCTGTACCTCCACTCCCTCTCTCTGCAGTGTGTGTTCTATATGTTCTATATGTACAGTATCTGTATCTCTACTCCCTCTCTCTGCAGTGTGTGTGTTCTATATGTTCTGTATGTACAGTATCTGTACCTCCACCCCCTCTCTCTGCAGTGTGTGTGTTTGTTCTACATGTTCTGTATCTGTACCTCCACCCCCTCTCTCTGCAGCATGCGGATACCCATAGTATCTCTGGTGTTGACTGAGACCATCTCCTCTCCAGAGACAGAGATGAGGACGCGGCCGTCAGTCAGACAGCCGGAGACGTTACACAGCAGCAGACGCACCACCTCAGGCTTGTCCAGGCCAAAGTAACCAAACCTGGACAGGAACAACACACACAGGGACAACATTTGGACAACCACTCCTCTGTGTTACAGCATTATTCATTTTGTTGCTTTACCACAAAATCTAATTATATTTAAAGTGCATTCAAATAAACACTTTCAGAGAGAGAGACAGAGACAGACAGAGAGACAGAGACAGACAGAGAGACAGACAGAGAGAGAGAGACAGAGACAGACAGAGAGAGAGGTGGTTCGGAGTGAATGACTTCAACAGAGAGTGAACTTGAAATTCTAGGTCAGTGATTTCAGACTACCTCAGTACTCTCTGTTCTGCCACGGGCCAGTCGATATCCACATCAATATCCACACTGTACTCTGGCAGCATCTCATAGTAAGCCCACTTCCCCCCCTGAGAAAGACAACAACACAAAGGGTATTCTATTAGCATTCAAAACACCAGTTAACAATAGAATATCTAGTAGTATCACAGACCAGTCCATCTCTCAGTGTGTATGTTGTTTCTAGTCAGGCTGAATGAATAAATACGTTATTGATCCCAGGAAGGAAATATGCTTTGTCAGCAGCAGCAGCAGAGATAAACATCTGGGTCTGTATCTAGGATCAGGTCCTCCCTGTCCACATCATCTTAGTCATTGTGGCTGTGTTAGAAGTGGATATTTGTTAATATCATAGCCACTACTGCATACAGAGTGTTATTGTTGGGGAATGTTACTAATAAACTAATGAAGAGGAATTTCTCTTACACACACACACACGCACACACACGGATTAAGGTTGGATGGACTAGACACACACACACACACACTACAGGCTCTCCTATGCTGAACATGCAAAAATGAATTGAGTAACTATTGACTGTGACCTATGACCAACTAATAACCAGGCTGATGAGGCCTTAAGAACCGATCCTTGTTTAAACTTTAAAAACAGCAGAATAGTGAAAACTCTTAGTGGCCAAAGCAACATGTATGTCGAGACAGAAGAGCTGGCTGGCTGGACTGGCCAGACTGCAATATAAACCTGATGACCAATTACTCAAATGTAATTTGCTTACAGAGAATGTATCCCTTCACATATACTTCCAGAGCCTACAGACTGGTGTTGAAGATCACGTAGAACACTCGTTCCTCATCAAGCAGCTGAACACTAGTTTGGGTCTTATTCGACAAACCCCATGGTTTACCCTGCCTCTTACCAGACCACTGTTTCTAGAATACCTTTTCTAGATATGATTCATCTTCTCCTGTATGTACAAACGTCACTTATATTTTACATTCAGCCTACCCACAGTGTATATTAACCAATCAAGTAGCAGTCTTGTGTGACAATTAAAGGAGGAACTCTCCTGTGGTCCTCGGCAGCTCAGTTGGTAGAGCATGGTGCTTGTAACGACAGGGTAGTGGGTTCCACCCATACTTATGTCTGCAAGCATGACTACGTTGCTGTGGATAAAATGGCATATCTGCTAAATGGCATAAGTTATTATATTAAATCAACAGGTTTATAATTCTCTCATTATCATCCCTGTGTGTATTGTCCTGCGTGCATCAGGGTATTAAAGAAGTTGAAGTTCAGATGGTCTCCTCACTATTCTTTCAATCGAAAAGGGAAAACTGATCCTAGACCAGCACTCCTTCCTGAGGCGCTTTGTGACTATGGGTCCCTTTAGGGGCCTGGTGAAAGTTACCTGCAAAACACCTTCCTCTATAAGGGCTCTGGTGGAAAAATAGAAAGATCCGTTCTCACACAGCTCTCCATCCCAGTCCTGTCTCCGGGGCCTGTTGGATGGATCCAGGTTGAGAGGCTGGGTGGCTACACTACCTGAACAGGAGAGAGAACACATCATCATTATGAGTTGATAGGAAATAGTCTGGTTTCTGGTTATAACCTGGTCAGGAGACAAACTCACTTGTTTAATCACACCCCCATCTCTCTATTGTGATACAGTCACATGGACAGGAAAAACTCCTGACCCTACTTCAAATCAAATTGTATTGGTCACATACACATGGTTAGCAGCTGTTAATGGTCACATACACATGGTTAGCAGATGTTAATGCGAGTGTAGCGAAATGCTTGCGCTTCTAGTTCTAACAGTGCAGTAATATCTAACAAGTAATCTAACAATTCCACAACAACTACCTTATACACACAACTCTAGAGGGATGGAATTATAAAGTAGCCTAGGGGTGTTTTTCCCCCACAGAGATTAAGCCTAATCCTGGACTACAAATCATTTTCTATGGAGATTCTCCATTGATCTAGCTTTTTAATCCAGCATTAGGGTTCATCTGTATCCAGGAAACCATGCCTAACTGTGAGGTCCTAAACATAACACATGGCTGTCCCGTACCTCCTTTCTTCACCTCCTGACAGACCTGAACATTAAGTTTGTTGGAACCTCTCCAGTTTACTGATAATAAGTGTGAGGTCCTAAACATAACACATGGCTGTCCCGTACCTCCTTTCTTCACCTCCTGCCAGCGGAAGTGGTGTCGTCGGACCACGGAGAAGACGGACGTGAAGCCCTGCTTGGTGATCATCTCCAGGGCCTCCTTCAGGTGGAAGGGGTGCAGGCAGGGAGACGTGGCCTGGATGTGACAGATCACATCCACCTCTGGAGGAGGACAACACACAGCAGACTATGAGATACCAGAAGAATATGAGAAACAGTATGAGATTTGAATAATTGTGTATATGCTGCCACTGTTGTCAATTGAAGCTATGGAGTGGGCCCCACTTTATTGGGATAAACCCAAATGTTGCCTCATAGATCACAATGAATAAGACTACATGGACGGGGGGACCTGATCCTAGATCAGTATTCCTACTCTGAGATGCTTGATACATGCCGTCCCAGAGCCTTAGTCAAGCTAGTGGCTAAACAAGTTCTGCATATATTACATTAACAGCTGACATCTATAACAAAGTGCTGCCAAACAGTCATTACAAAGATAGTTGAAGTGTCACAAAGGGTGTGGTTCTGTCACAATAAAATATAACCAACGTTGACACTGTTGCCACAGAGAATCTTCCTCACGCCTCCCTCCTCGTCTCCTTCTCACAGCACATTGGAGCAGAAGATCTGATCACAAGGAATCAAGGAAATACACTTGACATTCACCCCCTACCTGGGTTTAATCGGGCGAATTCCTGGATGGTGTCAAGAGAGCTGGAGGAGTCTTTGGACACCTCTGGGCTCCTGCGGTGAACCTGAGCTCCCCATGTCTTGGCTACCTTCTCAATGTCATCATGGTCAGTTGATACCCACACACTGGGAGAAAGAACAGAACAAGTTGATTCCTCAGGCTTTGTAACAAGTAGGCTGCATCAGTGCAATCCAGTCTTGTGTGACCAAGCCCAAACCAGGGGGTTCATTCAGAGACAGTACACTAACTGTCAAATAACAATATTATCCATGCACCCAAAACAAGAATGTCAACATGCTTTCTCACATTTAAAAATACTAGTTTAGTATAGAATACTACAGTACTTAAAATAGAATTCTGTAATAAACTGTAGGATATTCCTTGCTCATGTGTAGTACTTAGTAGAGAATGTTGTAGTATACTGTAGAATACTATAGTAAATGCTACAGTAATGTCCCCAAAAACACTACCCTTTTTAACTATAGTAAATCCTACAGTAATTTGCATAAACCCTACCCATTCTCCTCCTCCATAACCCCATTTTTGCCACCCATAAGTGAGAAACCCACATGCCAAGTATAGGACACGTATTGTGTTCCCTACAATTAGAAAAGAGTAAAGTGCTGACCTATCTGTTCACACCCCAGTCCTATCTACCTACAAGTTATGGAAAATGTGCTCTTTTAGTATGTCTCTAGTAAGGAGAGAAAGCCCCCACTTCTATGTCAAAGATATAAAAACAAAAACACTATAGTAAATACTACAGTCCACAAAACACTACATGATACTATAGTATATACTAGTTATTTTACTACAATATGTTTACTATAGTTAACTGTAAATAATACACTACACTACAGTGAATACTATGGTATTAATATCATAGTAAACTGGCATTTTTTTATGTGGGTTGTAATGTAGCTAGCCTACCAAGCTTCTATCAAAGCAACTCCGTATACAGTAGTTAGATTGAAAGACATTTGACTATTAGATTGAACTGAATTACCTGTCAAACTGTTTGGAGTCCACTGCAGCTCTCAGAACCCATCCGATGAGGGGGACACCGGCTAGCATTTTGATATTCTTCAGGGGGATCCCCTTACTGCCTCCCCTCGCCAGGATCAGGGCTGCGATGTGTCTCTTCTCACCGCTGTCTTTAATAACCTTTGCTTTTCTGTCTCTCACATCTTCGATGCCTGATCGCGTTCGTTTTCTAGCAGCAGCCATTGTAAAGGGTCACTCAGTAGCCCAGTGGGAGGTTAAGAAGACGTGGCGGTATCACTGTAACTTAACTAGCTAGCTAACTAACCAGTAACGTTAGCGGTAGCTATGTCTAGCAGTCGGCTGATGAATCTAGCTAGCTACTTATTGTGTTCTAGCTCACTGTAGCTAGCTAGGTATTTAGGTTACAATATATACTACTGACTACACTGTCAGTAGTGTACACTGAAGGACGGCCTATTAATCCTACAAATATTACATTTATAAACAGAACAAGTGGCGTATTATGATATTTCATTGTGGCTACGAAATCAGAAAGAACGTCACCATAGAATTGTACCGTAATGATTGAGGTCAATGCGTTAAAAACTATGATGGCGATCAATATTATCGACACGAGGATACCTAAGGTGCAAAATGGTAGAAGCATGTCCAATGTCTATTTTCTCAATCACAGAACTCCAGGTTTCAATATTGCATAAAATAATGTAAATGTACTCATCATAGACAACAATTCAATTGCGCTAGCCAACCAAACAGCAGTACTTACGGTAAAGTATTTACTACTTCTAGCTGGAACGACTCTGTGCAGTGCGCGTGTGTAATAACTAAATTCCCCCTTGCACTCCGAAATAAAAAAAATAATTTTTTTTTAGAAACGTTGGCAACGTTGTACTATTTTACTGATTGTTGTTTTGGAAACATAAAAATGTATGGCGATAAGATGATACATACGTCTGATACCGGGAGCTCGGAGTCATGCATCGAAATCGTTAAGCAGTGTGCCGATATTGTATCGCTTTATCGGAAACACGTTATCAATGACCTCCAAAGATGTGTTTTGTCGAATAACCACCGTCGAAACGTTGGTAATTAAATGTTTGCATCTGAGCTCCTGGAGTGTGCGGCTCTCTTTTATTTTCAAGTTTGTCGAATAACCGTCTGGTATTCGTTTCGGTAGAATAGGAAAAGGCTTATTTTGACCAGCAGGTGCCACTAGTGTACACTATTTTGATCAAAGCCTCGTGTAATTAACCTATTTTTCGACACAATTGTATGGAAATGCTCAATGCTTCAGGAAGCTTCGTTTCCCCAACACTAGCTTCATCGATTAGTAAATGTGCAGAATTTCGGCAAAAATAATTATACATCCATTGCAGGGCACTGGGCTTCCTCGCATCACCATATTTGGTAGTGAGTGGAAACGCCAAACGGATGCTTCACATTTAAATTTTATACATCCGGTGAAATATCTGGTTCACTATTCTACAGTGTTTTAATCTACCACTGTAGAATACATTCAAAAAACTTTAAAGTACTACTTAAGTAGTTTTTGGGGGTCTGTACTTTACTATTTATATTTTTGGCTACTTTTACTTTACTACATTCCATAAGAAAATATTGTGCTTTTTACTCCATACATATATATTCCTTAACACCCAAAAGTACTCGTTACATTTTGAACGCTTAGCAGGACAGGAAAATTGTCAAATTCACGTGCTTATTAAAGAGAACATCCTTGGTCATCCCTATTGCCTCTGATCTGGCGGACTCCCTAAACACACATGCTTCATTTGTAAAATATGCCTGAGCGTTGGGAATGTGCACCTGGCTTTCCGTAAATACAAAAAATCGCGCTATCTGGTTTGCATAATATAAGTAATTTGAAATTATTTGTAGTTGTACTTTTGATACTTAAGTATATTTTAGAAAATTACATGTATTTAAAAAAAAAAAAAAAACTTTTACTCAAGCAGTATTTTAGTGGGTGACTTTCACTTTACTTGAGTCATTTTCGATTGGGTTACTTTTATTTTTCCTGCTCTCACTCAGTAATAGCAACATAAAACCAACTACCGGTAAACAGCGGGGGGGAAACAGACAATACCAGTTTGAACTAGTTCCAAAATCGGAGGCAGAGTTCGCTAATGGACAAACTGTCTACAAACTCGCACTCCCACTAGATACAAATCACTCTGATGTATGTAGCATAACTGGGACGCTAGACCCACACGCTGCATGTAATTAAAACGTTCAATTCGTATTTTCGTGGAAGTGCAGAGATAACACAAATCTCATATTGCAAATACACACTTATTAATATATCTGCAAATAACGGCACATTCAATAAAATCCAGACAAAGATTACCACTACTGCGAGATATCTCCAAACTTCTTTACTTTCAACAAGAATATCAGTCTCCTTAGAGACCGTCAAAAATTGCCAATGCCGACTATATTTCAAGTCGTCACGGCGGGGTATTGGGTAAAGTTTTCAACTAGCAATAATCGCGCCTCGGATAGACCTCATAGGCTACGATACTGCCACTGCGCAAAGCTGATTCAAATCTTGAAAAAGGCAAGGTAGCCACCACAGAAGATACAATTCACGGAAACGGTTCATAATAACGTCGCGGTACAGTGTGGTGCTAATTTGTGTGCAATAGTCATATATTATGATTGAAATGTGTTCAAAACGTTTCGATAACCCGAGGTGTGCATAGTTTGTATTTTAAAAATAATAATGTAGCAACACCACACCGCAATGCATGATGGGATGTGAAACATACCATTCTCATGGGTTCGTGCTTTTCAGATCCTTAGGACGTCCCTGCCCCATTGAAGTTGAAATTTAAACGGGTAAAGGGTTAGACGTTTAAGGTAGGGACGTCCCAAGGATTGTGGATAGAACTGACCAATTGTTGTTAAATATAGGATTGCACTGATCTGATCTGCAGGAAGTATCCCGTCTGGACGGATCCTAACCAGATGTGAAAATGTTTTGAACAGTCGTATATGTACGATGGCAAAATCAGATATCAGTACGATGACAACAGTACGATGGCAATATTCCAACTTTTGAATATTTGCAGTCAGAGATTGGTGCTTTTATTCCATAGGAATATTTTACATTTCTACACAGCCATACTACACATACCAATACCTGGACCGGGGAGCTGTTTCACTTTGCACTACCAGATGGAGGCATTTGCCTTGAATGTTCATTAGGCATTAGGCCCACTGTAGTAAAATCTGCCAGTTCAACGGTCCATCCATGTCTGATGTCGGGAGATGACGTGGTACCCGGCCACTAAAGGCAACAGTGAGCACTGTTACCTTCACGTAGGTTTTGGTTTTGCTAGGGCAATGTGGACGGGGATGGCAGATGGGCTTTAAGCATCATTCTCTGATTCCAAAGATCCAAAGGTTGCAAATTGTTTTTGATATTTTTGTTTTAAGCCTATTCCAAACCGTAACCATTCAGAGTTCATGTCTAAGCTTAACCTTAAACACTTTGAAATGTGACGTTTGGAACAACTTAGAAATGTGACGTTGCAGAAACATGGACGTCTAATTCTGACAGTGAGACTGTGAGCTGTTTGAGATAAATAACTAGTCTAATACAGTTGGCATTCGGTGGTAAAAGACACAAGGACGCTGTTGTATATGAAGATAATTCATTAAGAACCATGTAAAGTGTAGTACTAAGAGCTACCAAGGGTTTTCTATGCCTATTATTTTGTTGAGATAACTTGGGAATAGTCTTCAGGGTCCCATCTTTACTAGTTAGCTAGCTAGGCTAACTTAAACCTCAAATTGGCAAACAAACCTAGCTAGCTAGCTATTTAGCAGCATAGGTAAGAAAACATGTTAGTTAATCAGGATAAATGCATTAAAGCTGCAATATGTAACTTTTGGGTGACCCAACCAAATTCACATAGAAATGTGAGTTATAGATACATCATTGAAAGCAAGTCTAAGAAGCGGTAGATCTGTTCTATGTGCACTATTTCTATGCTACCCATACCTACATTTCATTTGGTGTCTTTCACTTTGTTTTGTACAACAGCTTCAAACAGCTGAAAATACAATATTTAGGGTTGTGGAAAATATATTTCACAGCGGTTTAGATGGTAAAATGATTTTCTACACTAAACTTGCTTGTTTTGTCACATAAACTGAAATTAGGCAAACTATTAGAATTTTGGCAACCAGGAAATGGCAGAGAAATGTCTATACTGAACAAAAATATGAATGCAACATGTAAAGTGTTGGCCCCATGTTTCATGTGCTGAAATAAAGGATCCAATACATTTTCCATACGCACAAAAAGGATATTTCTCAAAAATGTTGTGCACAAATTTGTTTACATCCCTGTTAGTGAGCAGTTCTCCTTTGCCAAGATCATCCACCTGCCCGTTGTTGCATATCAACACGCTGATGAAGCAGCGTGATCTTTACACAGACCTACCTTGTGCCGGTGGCAATAAAAGGCCACTCTATAATGAGCAGTATTATCACACAACACAAGCATGCAATTAAATTGGCATGCCTACTGCAGAAATGTCCACCAGATCTGTTGCCAGAGAATTTCATGTAATTTCTCTACCATAAGCCGCCTCCAATGTCATTTTAGAGAATTTGGCAGTACATCCAACCGACCTCACAAACCCAGACTAGGGCTGGGCGATATGGCCAAAATCTCATATCCCAATATAGGTCATTTCATATCCAGATAATGATACATGTCCCTATATAGCACATTTTCTGAAAATTCAATGAATAAATAGTTTATATAAAATGACCACGTGAAGACCTATTTCTTATTACATTTTAAATTATACTCAACAAATAAAATGTACTTACTCATATTTGATAATTTCTCCTTTTATTTAGAACCTTTGTGCAAATGTTCAATTAAGCATGTAACAAAATATAAAATATGAATGGATAAAATCTTAAAAGGTAAATAGAAAACACTTCAACTGTAGTTGCAAATAGGGCGGGGCGATATGACGATATATATTGTGTGACGATAGAAAATGTCTAGCGTTTCATAATATGCTCTGTTTATTTCGTTGTGTCGCAAATCACACTCCTTACGCCAATATTTTGTCAATTTTTCAATATTTTGTCAATTGCAAAATTTGCTACACAAACATGGAGTGAACGTGGCCCAGAGCACGGAGACACGGAGCTCGTACCTAAAAGAGGGGCTACTTCTGTCAGATGGACGTGGTTTGGGTATGACAAGTCTGACACGGACCAGAAAACCGTCCTCTACAAGATGTGTCGCAGGTCAGAGTCCTGACAACAGGCTCAAACACCACTAACCTCTCTTACCACCTACGCAAGAATCATGTGAAACAGTACGGAGAGAGTCTACAGATGAGACCCCAAAAAAGTACAGTCTAGTGCTCAAAACAAACCCCTGACTCAGACATGGCAAGAGGCTTTTGCCCGCGGCACAGCATATGGCAAAGAATCACGAAGATGGAAGGAGATAACAGCTGCCGTTACAACTTACATCTGCAAAGACATGGCCCCAATTTACACGGTCGAGAAACTGCATTTTATTGATGGTAATTTAAATGCACAGAGATACCGTGATGACATCCTGAGGCCGCCATCCGCCGCCATCACCATTCATCCTCCGCAATAATGCACGGCCCCATGTCGCAAGGATCTGTACACAATTCCTGGAAGCTGAAAATGTCCCAGTTCTTCCATGGCCTGCATACTCACCAGACATGCCACACATTGAGCATGTTTGGGATGCTCTGGGTCTTACAGTTCCAGCCAATATCAAGCAACTTCACACAGCGGGACAACATTCCACAGGCCACAATCAACAGCCTGATCAACTCTATGCGAAGGAGATGTGTTGAGCTGCATGAGCAAATAGTGGTCACACCAGATACTGACTGATTCACATCCCAACTTTTTTTTGTAAGGTATCTGGGACCAACAGATGCATATCTGTATTCCCAGTCATATGAAATCAATAGATTAGGGCAGAATTAATTTATTTCCATTGACTGATTTCCTTATATGAACTGTAACTCAGTAAATCTTTGATATTGTTGCATGTTGCATTTATATTTTTGTTCAGTGTACATAGTGCATCTTTAAAATAAAGTATTTCCGATGAACACATTACACATTATTCTTGCAGCCCTCGGGTGTTGCCTATATTGCGTTAGGGCTTGCCTGGAAACCAGAAAGTAGCGTTTGAATCAGGAAAGTTTCCTCTGCATCACACATTTCTGCCCGACCCAGAATTGTATGTCGGGTTTCCAGGCAAGTGTAGGACAGGCCAAATATTTTCTCTGTGCTTCGGCCACTTCATTTTGTCGCGCACTCTTCTAGTCACTGTCTGGCTAGCTAACTGATGTTACGAAACTGAATAAAGCATTTTTTATTTTTATTTTTACGCAATACACACCTGGAATCGGCTGGGGCTTCTCAATTCACGTTTTCAATTATGATATAGTGCAGGTTTTATATGTATACGCTAACCACACGTTTAGCATGATTCACTCCAATCTCTGCAAAATCAAGTATTGTAGAATGTCCCCCGTAGATAGTAAAGAAGGCGAGATATCCCACTCCCTAATTATTTCTGCTCCACCATCTTTGTCTCCACCCACAACAAGCAGAGTAACGTTACTGTACATCAGTTTCTAAACCTGTCCGCAACAAGTCGGAACTTTGTTGCACGTGCTCGACCGATTAGGTTTCCACTAGTTACCACAGTCACAAAGTCAAAATTGGCTTTATTGTAAAAATTCCTTAAAGCAAAAATGAGCTTCATTTAATGAACTTAATTTAAGGCAATGCATAAGGTTAGTTATAAAATCAACATTTAAGAAGCGAAATTGTAGAAAGGCCGGGTTTATGACTTTGTGGCTGTGGTAACAATGACGACCGCTCGATTGGTAATGCGATGACGCAACCAAAAAAACAGCTACAAGTATCTTTTTTTTATATAACCTGTGATCCAAATTATTCTTTGATTAATTAACTTGATTGTCACTTAAAAAAAAAAAAAATTCATCAAGAGACCAATTGCTTGTGAACAGAATAAATGTATACAGATTTCCCACACTTTGATTTCTAAGTGCTATCGAATCATCACAGAGAAAATACACATTTGTCCAATAATTTAGATGCAATTTGAGGGGAAAATGTTCCAAACGAACCCAAAACAATCAGTTTTATAGGGGATCTATTTACTGTGACAGTTTCCGGAAACAGTACAATGTTCATACAGTACTGAAGTAAATGCTTTATTAAAGGTTCTGATAAGAATGAGGAACCCGGTTGGTGTGTAATACGTTGCAGCTGATATCAAAACATCATTTTCTTCTACTATCAGAAAGGAGTTGGCCATTATCATCTGTAATAATATGTTCTTTGGTCACAGTAACATTAAAGAGCAAATTAAATCATCACATGGATTCAGTGATGAGTACAGAATTCAGTACAAAGCTATATAAAGAGTTACTACATGTTTAAAGGCATGTACATCATAAAGTACAACTTGTGGATGCCTATTACAGCTTAGAACCAGACAAAGGCAAAGGCACTTGGAAAGAACCAGACTGAAAATGAGACACTAATATGTAACTAAAACCGGTTAAATCCATCCTCACAACAATAATAATAACAGGGCATTGTGTGTGTCAGGTATAGCATTGACTACTGTATATGTGGCAGAGTGTGGGGAACAGGACCAGAGTCAGCTCTAACTGAGCCAGAGGATAAACATGGGAGGTCCCACCCAGGAAGAGCAGGACAGCCAATGGGAGCCAGGCCTCGTGTCATGTGACGGCCATGTTCTGGCCCACCGCCTCAGGGGTGAGGAACTGCACTTTGGGCACGGTGAGGGCCGAGTTGTTCCTCCGCATGGTGCCGGAGCTCCCGCCGCCGTTCCTCATGGAGTTGTTCCGCCTCATTGAGTTCCTCTTCCTCAGTGAGTTCTGGTGGCTCAGCTCGCTCTTCTGCAGCGTCTGGATGAGTATGGAGGGCTTCTCGTCCAGCTCGCGGGCCGAACACCTCGGCGTCGCCACCTTGACCGTGTTCCCAAACTTGGAGTAGTCCACCGAGTACACCCCGTCCTCCTCGGTCACGATGGGCACGAAGCGGTGACCCCACTGGATCTCCTCGGTGACGTAGGAGGTCCGGGCCTGGGTGGTGATGCCCGTGGTCTCCACCACGCCCTCCAAGATCACAATCACCTCCAGGTCGCTGCACTGCAGCTCCATGGCCGACAGGTCGTACAGCGGACTGTCCTTATTGATGGTATGGCAGATAATGAGTGGCGCCAAGAGGAAGATGGAGTTACTCGCCGCGGCGCTCTCCGTTTGCACGTCGATCTGGTGGATAGGGATGACCTCGCCTTCGGGGGTGGTGGTCTTGCGTACCACCTGGAGGCGGACGGCAGCGCCAATGATCATGGACTTGCGGAGGTCGCCCACACGGGTCATGAAGCAGAGGCGATTGTTGCGCACGGCGATGACGGCGTTGCGGCTGAAAATAAGATATGACAAGAAAAGACAACTTTATTGTCCATTTTCTTTACCGATCACATTTTCTTTACAGATTTATCAGCCAGAGTGTACCCCCTGGATCAGATTTATCAGCCAGAGTGTACCCCCTGGATCAGATTTATCAGCCAGAGTGCACCCCCTGGATCAGATTTATCAGCCAGAGTGTACCCCCTGGATCATATTTATCAGCCAGAGTGTACCCCCTGGATCATATTTATCAGCCAGAGTGTACCCCCTGGATCAGATTTATCAGCCAGAGTGTACCCCCTGGATCATATTTATCAGCCAGAGTGTACCCCCTGGATCAGATTTGTCAGCCAGAGTGTACCCCCTGGATCATATTTATCAGCCAGAGTGTACCCCCTGGATCAGATTTGTCAGCCAGAGTGTACCCCCTGGATCAGATTTGAGGGCTTGCTCAAGGGCACAACAGCAGGAGATGGCATGTGTACAAAACCCTCAAACTTTGACCATTCAAAACCCGCTCTCTGAATCTGGGGCATAGAGACACAAACTATTTTTCAGTATCTAGGATAATGATATGGATATACTAGGTCTGTGTGATATGGATATACTAGGTCTGTATGATATGGATATTCTAGGTCTGTGTGATATGGATATACTAGGTCTGTATGATATGGATATACTAGGTCTGTGTTATATGGATATACTAGGTCTGTGTTATATGGATATACTAGGTCTGTGTGATATGGATATACTAGGTCTGTATGATATGGATATACTAGGTCTGTGTTATATGGATATACTAGGTCTGTGTTATATGGATATACTAGGTCTGTGATATATGGATATACTAGGTCTGTGTGATATGGATATACTAGATTTGCATGATATGGATATACTAGGTCTGTGTGATATGGATATACTAGGTTTGCATGATATGGATATACTAGGTCTGTGTTATATGGATATACTAGGTCTGTGTTATATGGATATACTAGGTCTGTGTTATATGGATATACTAGGTCTGTGTGATATGGATATACTAGGTTTGCATGATATGGATATACTAGGTCTGTGTTATATGGATATACTAGGTCTGCATGGTATGGATATACTAGGTCTGTATGATATGGATATACTAGGTCTGTGTGATATGGATATACTAGGTCTGCATGATATGGATATACTAGGTCTGTGTGATATGGATATACTAGGTCTGCATGATATGGATATACTAGGTCTGTGTTATATGGATATACTAGGTCTGTGATATATGGATATACTAGGTCTGTGTGATATGGATATACTAGGTCTGTGTGATATGGATATACTAGGTCTGTGTTATATGGATATACTAGGTCTGTGTGATATGGATATACTAGGTCTGTGTTATATGGATATACTAGGTCTGTGTTATATGGATATACTAGGTCTGTGTGATATGGATATACTAGGTTTGCATGATATGGATATACTAGGTCTGTGTTATATGGATATACTAGGTCTGCATGGTATGGATATACTAGGTCTGTGATATATGGATATACTAGGTCTGTGTGATATGGATATACTAGATTTGCATGATATGGATATACTAGGTCTGTATGATATGGATATACTAGGTCTGTGTGATATGGATATACTAGGTTTGCATGATATGGATATACTAGGTCTGTGTTATATGGATATACTAGGTCTGTGTGATATGGATATACTAGGTTTGCATGATATGGATATACTAGGTCTGTGTTATATGGATATACTAGGTCTGCATGGTATGGATATACTAGGTCTGTATGATATGGATATACTAGGTCTGTGTGATATGGATATACTAGGTCTGCATGATATGGATATACTAGGTCTGTGTGATATGGATATACTAGGTCTGCATGATATGGATATACTAGGTCTGTGTTATATGGATATACTAGGTCTGTGATATATGGATATACTAGGTCTGTGTGATATGGATATACTAGATTTGCATGATATGGATATACTAGGTCTGTATGATATGGATATACTAGGTTTGCATGATATGGATATACTAGGTCTGTGATATATGGATATACTAGGTCTGTGTGATATGGATATACTAGGTTTGCATGATATGGATATACTAGGTCTGTGTGATATGGATATACTAGGTTTGCATGATATGGATATACTAGGTCTGTGTTATATGGATATACTAGGTCTGTGTTATATGGATATACTAGGTCTGTGTTATATGGATATACTAGGTCTGTGTGATATGGATATACTAGGTTTGCATGATATGGATATACTAGGTCTGTGTTATATGGATATACTAGGTCTGCATGGTATGGATATACTAGGTCTGTATGATATGGATATACTAGGTCTGCATGATATGGATATACTAGGTCTGCATGATATGGATATACTAGGTCTGTGTGATATGGATATACTAGGTCTGCATGATATGGATATACTAGGTCTGTGTTATATGGATATACTAGGTCTGCATGATATGGATATACTAGGTCTGCATGATATGGATATACTAGGTCTGTGTTATATGGATATACTAGGTCTGCATGATATGGATATACTAGGTCTGTGTGATATGGATATACTAGGGCTGTGTGATATGGATATACTAGGTCTGTGTGATATGGATATACTAGGTCTGCATGATATGGATATACTAGGGCTGTGTTATATGGATATACTAGGTCTGCATGATATGGATATACTAGGTCTGCATGATATGGATATTCTAGGTCTGTGTGATATGGATATACTAGGTCTGTGTTATATGGATATACTAGGTCTGTGTGATATGGATATACTAGGTCTGTGTTATATGGATATACTAGGTCTGTGTTATATGGATATACTAGGTCTGTGTAGGTCTGTGTTATATGGATATACTAGGTCTGTGTCTCTGTATGATATGAGCAAATAATCTAACAATCTAATCTATCATGCAACCTTATAGAGAATCAAACAGTGTGGAGGAGGAACTGCACTGCGTGATTGACAAGAGGTGGGGCTAAGTGTGTGTGGAAACAGCCACAAGAGGAGAGGGAGAGACTGCAAACAAAGTAAACTATAAAAACGGACTTTACACAGGGTTTAGTGGCATCTCATGTATTGCATGACATATGGATCTCTGGTGATATTGCGATTTCGATGTGAATTCGATTAATTGTGCAGCCATACCATGCACCAGATTTTTCCAGTTGGGACTTCGGATTCGAAGCGGCAACCCTTCGGATGCTGGCCCATCTCTCTTTATCCTCTACCTCTCCAGGGTGAAGTTTTTCCTAGGTACAGATCTAGGAGCAGCTTCTGCTCCCCCAATCCTAACCTTTACCATTAGTGGGGTAAATGCTAAACTGACCCAAGATCAGCATCTAGGGGCACCTTCACCCTACACTGTTGCTGGCCCACCTCTCCAACCTAATCTAACCTGTAGGCTACCATCCTACCTGAAGATGAGCGTCTCGGCGCGGCGGTGCGACTGGGCTGTCTTCATGAAGATGCACCCCAGCATAATGGCGTTGATGATGAGGCCAGCGATGTTCTGGAAGATGAGGACGGCGATGGCCGTGGGGCACTGCTCTGTGATCATACGGTGGCCAAAGCCGATGGTCACCTGGACCTCGATGGAGAATAGGAAGGCTGAGGTGAATGACCTGTAGAGCAGAGAGAGAGGGTCAGGGGTCAGAGGAAATGAGAGTTAAAGAGGAGGGAGACGTTGGACGTAAATATTGGTCATGGGTCAGATGTTTGTTGTAGACATCTGATCCTACATTTGTAATAGCGATGTAGAGACCTGATCCTACATCTGTAATAGTGGTGTAGAGACCTGATCCTACATCTGTGGGGAGGGTAGAGGCCTGATCCTACATCTGTAATAGCGATGTAGAGACCTGATCCTACATCTGTAATAGTGGTGTAGAGACCTGATCCTACATCTGTGGGGAGGGTAGAGGCCTGATCCTACATCTGTGGGGAGGGTAGAGATCTGATCCTACATCTGTGGGGAGGGTAGAGACCTGATCCTACATCTGTGGGGAGGGTAGAGACCTGATCCTACATCTGTAATAGTGATGTAGAGACCTGATCCTACATCTGTAATAGCGATGTAGAGACCTGATCCTACATCTGTAATAGCGATGTAGAGACCTGATCCTACATCTGTGGTGAGGATAGAGACCTGATCTTACATCTGTGGTGAGGATAGAGACCTGATCTTACATCTGTGGTGAGGGTAGAGAGGTCACAGGGGTCAGAGGAGCAGGAAGCTACTGGACAGGCAGTGTGGTTTCCTATGGCTTCCTGTCCTCATCTGCGTCCCCTACAACCACTGATCTCAGAGGACTAAATAATGAGAGCAAAAAGTTGGAGACGTTAAAGGGGCAATCAGCAGTTGAAACAATAACAAAGCGTGCTACACTCCCCTGTTTGGGTAAAAGCTGAGGGATGGGGCCTGAGAAATGGAACCACTCTCAAATTCATACACAGAGCTATGGATGCAAGGACTGACCATCCATGATATCAAAATTGTAGTTTTAACCGTGTCTCAGTGGCCTTGTGGTTAGAGTGTCCACCCTGAGATTGGAAGGTTGGGAGCCCTATACCAAATACTGTAAAAATGGGACCTGATGCATCTCTGCTGAGAACTCAGCATTCGGGAGATTGGGGGTAAGGCCTTGTGATAGACTAGTGTCCTGTACTTGTACATCAAGCTGCCTCATGCTTCCTGCTCACACATGCCAATGCTCGTGCAAGGCTACATACTTTACTTCCATGTTTTGAGGCTTTATAGTGTTTGTTTACATTGACTTTGTTAACAAACATTGGAATATAAACAAGCTTATATTTTGCGTTCAGCTGGGGTATGAGAGTTGAACTATAAATTATACTTATATTCTTCAAGAATCCATTGGTACATATTATTAATTTATGAATACAGCAACTGCAGATTGGCCCTTTAAAGAGATACTTCAGGATTTTGGCAATGAAGCCCTTTATCTACTTCCCCAGAGTCAGATGAACTCCTGTCTTGCATACAGTTTTGGCTTCATTGCCAAAATCCCAAAGTATCCCTTTAAGTTCCTTATAATTTGAAGAAAAATCATTTTTTCTATGGCAAGGAGGTCAATCATAATACTGTAACAGTGTTATCAGAGAAAATAGCAGTTATTCTGAAACTGAGTTTAAGTAATAACTTCACTAAAAGCCCCCAATAAATCCATATAATTTATTCCCGCCCTTAAAATAAATAAAACGTTTACACACAAAATACAGAAATACAGAAGTAAATACAAGTTAAATCTCCAAACATCAACAGTTTAAAATATCTATAGAGTCTATACTATACTACTCACTTGACGTTGGTGACGCACTGCTCAATGCCAGACGTGCGGTTGGGTACAAGGTCTCCATGGGCAAAGGCCACGAGCCACCAGCACATGGCGAAGAGGAGCCAACTGCACAGAAAAGTCATGGTGAAGATGACCAGGGTGAAGCGCCATTTCAGGTCCACCAGAGTGGTGAAGACGTCTTGCAAGAATCTTCCCTGTTCTCGGATGTTCTTGTGCGCCAAGTTGCAGGATCCGCTCTTGGCGATGAAGCGGGCTTTGTTCACCCGGTCCCTGAACACTGGTTTGCGGTGGACCCTCGAAGCAAGCCCCGGTAGGGAGAACTCCTCCGGGATGATGCTTTTTCTCGCCAACATCCTTACTGCATTTGCAATAGAGGAAAAAAGTCGGAGGGTTTCAGTAAACCGAAGTGTTTTTTAGTCGTGCGTAATTCTCCTGTCAGCTTGCGTAAAACATGATTCAAAGTTGGATAAATTCGTATTATTTTGCAAAGTTTTTCATCGATTTGATTTCAATTAACTTCTATCACATTAAGGTTTGTAGCTCCAGCGCCACTTCCAAAAAGTTGTACTGACGGGTGAGAGTTTCCAGGCAGTCACAGACCCAGGGCGCATCCCAAATTCTCTTGACGTAGCTGCTCCGCTCTATGGGCGGGATGCAATGCACTGCTGGCTTTGTTCAACAAAGAGGAAACCCCAGTAATTACTTCTAAATTGTGTTTTTGTTTTATTGATTTAAAAGCAAAACAATATATGTGTGCCCGTTGGACCGTATGTTTAGTTAATTAATCAATACCGGTATTTGAGGTAATGGTTAAACCATCCCATTACTGGGTCCAAATTAAAATATCATTGATGTTTTATTTTTAAACAAGGCAAGTGTGATAGAAAAATGACTCCAACAGTAAGCAAATTATTGCTGTGTTATTACATTATTATAGGGATGATTATTAGGATAGGTCCGCTTCCCATTGATGACCAAGAGATGGCGCCATTTAGTAAGCGAGGAGGTGTGGTGTGTTGTGTGTGAGAATGAGAGTGAGTGTGTGTGTGTGAGCGTTTTAAACCCAAAAAAGCACTTTCAACTCAAAGCACATTTTTATTATCAGTTCAAGTGTAAAAAAAAGGTAGGCACACAGTGTAATGATCAACTATGTCTATATTTAAAACATATGTTAATTATACACAATGTACATATGAGACAGACACAAGCCCACAATAAAATGGAAAAAGACAACCTGTAGTCTCGGAATTATATTGATTATTATTGATAATATTTGAACATATATTTCTGTGCACATTCCCAAGATTGAAACTATAAATAGTAAAAGCAAAGAAGATGATATAATCTCTGTGATATGGATCAAGGATATCTGCAGTCTGAATTACCATAGATCTATAAGTAGAGTGTACCTGCTCTTTCCATGATATAGACTGACCAGATGAATCCAGGTGAAAGCTATAATTGCTTATTTATGTCACTTGTTAAATAAACGTCAATCAGTGTAGATGAAGGGGAGGAGACCCGGTTAAATAAGGATTTTTAATCCTTGAGACAATTGAGACATGGATTGTGTATGTGTGCCATTCAGAGTGTGAATGGGCAAGACAGAATATTTAAGTGCCTTTGAACGGGGTATGGTAGTAGGTGCCAGACGCACCGGTTTGAGTGTGTCAAGAACTACAACGCTGCTGTGTTTTTATATCTAGAACCTAAAAAGTTTTTTTTCGGCTGTCCCCATAGAACAGGATTCCCCAACTGGCGGCGTGCAGGCCCGAATTTGGCCCGCGGGTGGTTTTATTTGCCCCCCCAAGCTTTCTGAGCACCCCCCCTTCAAAACAAAACAGGAAATCAGCTCCAATTTATTTAAATTTAAGAAATCTATTCCTCTCTATTACATATACTGTAATAGAGACACGTGATCGTATACAAATGTAAGCAAGGTTGAATATGATTATGTTTTAGTTAAACATTATATCTGTTTGGGCTTCTAGCAGGCAAAAAAAAGAAGGGTTCTCCTATGGGAACAGCCAAAGAACCCTTGTGGAACCGTTTTTTAGAAGTGTAGGATTACCAGACAGTCATAGCCGTACACACCACAGCCTTGCCTTCAAATTCACCAGAGGGACAATACCCTACTACCACTCACCTCCAATGTCATTCTCCTAGACTATACAGTTGAAGTCAGAAGTTTACATACACTTAGGTTGGAGTCATTAAAACTCGTTTTTCAACCACTCCACAAATTTCTTGTTAATTAACAAACTATAGTTTTGGCAAGTCGGTTAGGACATCTACTTCATGCATGACAAAAGTAATTTTTCCAACAATTGTTAACAGACAGATTATTTCACTGTATCACATTTCCAGTGGATCAGAAGTTTACATACACTAAGTTCACTGTGCCTTTAAACAACTTGGAACATTTCAGAAAATGATGTCATGGCTTTAGAAGCTTCTGAAAGGCTAATTGACATCATTGAGTCAGTTGGAGGTGTACCTGTTGATGTATTTCAAGGCCTACCTTCAAACTCAGTGCCTCTTTGCTTGACATCATGGTAAAATCAAAAGAAATCAGCCAAGACCTCAGAAATATAATTGTAGACCTACACAAGTCTGGTTCATCCTTGGGAGCAATTTCCAAATGCCTGAAGGTACCTCGTTCATCTGTACAAACAATAGTATGCAAGTATAAACACCATGGGAGCACCCTGCCGTCATACCGCTCAGGAAGGAGACACATTCGGTCTTCCAGAGATGAACATAGTTTGGTTCGAAAAGTGCAAATCAATCCCAGAACAACAGCAAAGGACCTTGTGAAGATGCTGGAGGAAACAGGTACAAATGTATCTATATCCACAGTAAAACGAGTCCTATATCAACATAATCTGAAAGGCCGCTCAGCAAGGAAGAAGCCACTGCTCCAAAACCGCCATAAAAAAACAGACTATGGTTTGCAACTGCACATGGGGACAAAGATCGTACTTTTTGGAGAAATGTCCTCTGTTCTGATGAAACAAAAACAGAACTGTTTGGTCATAATGACCATTGTTATGTTTGGAGGAAAAAGGGGGAAGCTTGCAAGCCAAACACCATCGCAACTGTGAAGCACGGGGGTGGCAGCATCATGTTGTGTGGGTGCTTTGCTACAGGAGGGACTGGTGCACTTCACAAAATAGATGGAATCATGAGGAAAGAAAATTATGTGGATATATTGAAGCAACATCTCAAGAGATCAGTCAGGAAGTTAAAGCTTGGTCGTAAATGGGTCTTCCAAATGGACAATGACCCCAAGCAAACTTCCAAAGTTGTGGCAAAATGCCTCAATCCCATAGAAAATTTGTGAGCAGACCTGAAAAAGCGTGTGCGAGCAAGGAGGCCTACAAACCTGACTCAGTTACACCAGTTCTGTCAGGAGGAATGGGCCAAAATTCACCTAACTTATTGTGGGAAGCTTGTGGAAGGCTATCTGAAACATTTGACCCAAGTTAAACAATTTAAAGGCATTGCTACCAAATACTAATTGAGTGTATGTAAACTTCTGACCCACTAGGAATGTGATGAAAGAAATTAAAGCTGAAATAAATAATTCTCTCTACTATTATTCTGACATTTGACATTCTTAAAATAAAGTGGTGATTCTAACTGACCTAAAACAGGGAATTTTTACTCTGATTAAATGTCAGGAATTGTGAAAAACTTAAGTTTAAATGTATTTGGCTAAGGTGTATGTAAACTTCCGACTTCAACTGTATATCAGTGCTCTATATCTATAGTCATTCTGCTCTCATGATGTCATCGTTCCAGAGAGGGGTGAGTGTTGTGTCTCCACGCTTTCTGACAGACTGACTGACTCCAAAGTGCTGCTTGCCCATAAAAAGACAACTCTGGTGAAGGATAGCAGCCACACTATAGGGGCCATGTTGTTGACCTTTGGCCTTTACATGGACCCCCCGCCACAGCAGAAGCTACATTAAATATACTTAGCTGCTACTCACTTATAATGTATACAATGGAGAGTATGGAGGTTGAGGGGAGATACGTAGCCTGGAATCCAAGCTAAACGAAACAATGGTTCAGTCTTGTTCAACCAGGCTAGAAGACGCCTACCCATTCATAGATTATAGAGAGGGAGTCTTGAGTTAAAAACATGAGTGGGAAAACAGACCACACGGGTGTAAGGAAAGTAGGGCAGGAATTCTGGGTCATGAGTTTGGGATTGAATAAGAATGAAGAATGATTTAAAAACGAATTTCTTGAGATGAGAAACCGCTTTACACTGACAAACAAAACAACACAGCAGTATATCGGTAAAACAGATACTGACATTCTTCAAAGTGTAGCTTACAATAATCAGTTTGTCATTCAGGCTATAATACAATACAAAGAAGTCAATATAAAATGATCATTGTTCGATATGCAAAATAACTATAAATATTCAGGTACTACAGTGGGACAGTGGCACAGCTCCCCAGAAACCAGGTTTAATACTGAAAATAGAAACCACTTTCCTGACCAATTACACCAGCCAGCACCATGTATGGTAGAAACTAACGCTGGCCTGGCTTATGGCTGGTAGAAGAAAGCGGAATCTTCCCTTATCATTTAGGGCTGGATCTTAACTTAACACCAACATGCGTAACTCCAAGTTTTCACATACATCTTGACAGTACACAAGTCCTGTATGAGTTGAAGTTAGGCCTGCACATTTCACATTAAGATTCAGTCCTTTAGAGAACACCCAATGGGTGAAAGCTGTCCTTTTTCAAAGAGGAGTCAGTGACCACTAAATGTCCACAGTCCCATGGTTCAGTCAGCATCGCATCAAATCAGACAGACAAAGGGTCACCAGGCTAAAAATGCTCCAGCGATATACCCTACAGTGTTCGTACCAATGTAGTAATACTACACTATACCTGCTTATTGCTTACCTATGAATAAGGGTGTAAAATATATACATATACATACATCATATAGTAAGTAATAAGTAACTAAATATATAATTTAAACATAAAACATTTAGGTAAAACTTTGTAAAATTGTAATCATATTTAACGACCAATTGTGATCCTTACACGACCAAGTTAATAGGTCACTCATTCAATCAATCACTCAATAACTAATACATTACCAATAATTAACACAAGAAGGCCATCAGTGGTGCTTTGGGAAGCAGTGTTTCCCCTACCATTACCAAGTGGAGGTGGTCAACCGGCCTGGCTCCTGTCTAAAACCTACAGTATGAGCTTCAGTCAATAATGGTAATAATATCTGGAACTCTGCGCCCCACCTAAGCATTGTGGGAAACACTGAGGAGGCTGATTCATTGATAGACTGATGGTGTGCCGGCTGACAGTGTGTGAGCCTACATGTCAGCCCTGACGAAGGAAGCGAACATGCCGTCCTCGTTCTCCAGAAGGGTCTCTGGTTTGTCGATCTCTAAGATGTTTCCTCGCTTCATCACGATCACCAGGTCAGCTTCCAGGATGGTGTGGACACGATGCTGCACGAAGAACACACACACAGACATTACATTACATTTGATTGAGTGTTTAATTACACAAACAAAGAGGAAGGGATGCAATGCAGCTTTGATTTGTAATGTAGCCAGACAGACAGAGATAAACTGTGCTGAGAAAAAATAACACATACCTGAATGTATTTTCATTTAGTCTTATCTCACAACCCCAAGAGTCATACTCCAAGAGCCAACTGCTAAGATTAGATGTAGTACCCCTCCTTAACCCCCAGACAGATTAGATGTAGTACCCCTCCTTAACCCCCAGACAGATTAGATGTAGTACCCCTCCTTAACCCCCAGACAGATTAGATGTAGTACCCCTCCTTAACCCCCAGACAGATTAGATGTAGTACCCCTCCTTAACCCCCAGACAGATTAGATGTTGTAGCCCTCCTTAACCCCCAGACAGATTAGATGTAGTACCCCTCCTTAACCCCCAGACAGATTAGATGTTGTAGCCCTCCTTAACCCCCAGACAGATTAGATGTAGTACCCCTCCTTAACCCCCAGACAGATTAGATGTAGTACCCCTCCTTAACCCCCAGACAGATTAGATGTAGTACCCCTCCTTAACCCCCAGACAGATTAGATGTTGTAGCCCTCCTTAACCCCCAGCCAGATTAGATGTAGTACCCCTCTCTTTAACACCCAGACAGATGTGATGTAGTACCCCTCCTTAACCCCCAGACAGATTAGATGTAGTACCCCTCCTTAACCCCCAGACAGATTAGATGTTGTAGCCCTCCTTAACCCCCAGCCAGATTAGATGTAGTACCCCTCTCTTTAACCCCCAGACAGATGTGATGTAGTATCCCTCTCTTTTACCCCCAGACAGATTAGATGTAGTATCCCTCTCTTTAACCCCCAGACAGATTAGATGTAGTATCCCTCTCTTTTACCCCCAGACAGATTAGATGTAGTATCCCTCTCTTTAACCCCAGACAGATTAGATGTAGTATCCCTCTCTTTAACCCCAGACAGATTAGATATAGTATCCCTCTCTTTTACCCCCAGACAGATTAGATGTAGTATCCCTCTCTTTAACCCCAGACAGATTAGATGTAGTATCCCTCTCTTTAACCCCAGACAGATTAGATATAGTATCCCTCTCTTTTACCCCCAGACAGATTAGATGTAGTATCCCTCTCTTTAACCCCAGACAGATTAGATGTAGTATCCCTCTCTTTTAACCCCAGACATATTAGATGTAGTATCCCTCTCTTTAACCCCAGACAGATTAGATGTAGTATCCCTCTCTTTTAACCCCAGACATATTAGATGTAGTACCCCTCTCTTTAACCCCCAGACAGATTACATGTAGAATCTCTTTAACCCCAGACAGATTAGATGTAGTACCCCTCTCTTTAACCCCCAGACAGATTACATGTAGAATCTCTTTAACCCCAGACAGATTAGATGTAGTACCCCTCTTTAACCCCCTGACAGTGGTCTCAGACAGCATGCAGTACCAACCCGGGAGGCTGTAGAGGCCTGGAAGGCAGGGTGGGACAGGGCCTACTTGTGAGTCCTCACTAAGACACTGAAGAGGCTGTCCTGCTGTGCTAGCAGGTTGACTGCAGAGTCACACTCCACTAGCTGCCCCGCGGAGAACACCAGCACCTGTTCAGCCTCCAAGATGGAGGACACCAGGTGCTGGGTGGCAGAACGGAGAGAAGGAACCAAGGATAGATGGGAAGACAGAAGGAGAGGAGCAAGGACAGACAGACAGGGAAAACAAGGAAAAGAAGACAGGTGAAGGAAGGACAGCAGCTGTTTGAGTCTCGAGAGGCTGACGTGTCGATTCAGAGTTGAGATCTGCAGCACACTTAACTTAAATATCCATCAATCTCCCACTGACATCAATCAGTTATTTACAGGAATGTTCCAGTTGTGCCTTATCTCAACTCTGAATCGGTCCGTAAATGCATTTGGAGGCGTGAGAAGCATCTGGAGATATGAGAATCATCCGGAGATATGAGAAGCATCTGGAGATATGAGAAGCATCTGGAGATATGAGAAGCAGAGGTACAGTATGATGAAACAGGAGACATTGGAAAGATAGGATGAAGGAGAGGAGGAAATCTAAAAGCTAGGAGAAATCAGCTAGTCCTAGTCTCTATGCTTTCTCCAATGATTGATCCACAGAGAGAGAGAGAGCAGACCAAGAGGAGTCTCCACATCTATACAGAGAATACCTTCCAGATCTGACCTTTCCACCTAATGACCTACAGGCTGCAACAGACTTACTGCAATAGTGACGACTGTTCGGTCGGCGAAGGCTGTCATCACCACCTTCTGTAAGACATTCTCCTATAGGGGTGAGAAATGACATGTAGGTCAGCTCTTTTGGTCATGGACCAAATGGCACCCTATTCCTTGCATAGTGCACAACTTTTGACAAGGGCCCTAATGGCTCTTAGTGCACTTTACAGGGAATAGTGCACTTAATAGGGAATAGTGTGTCATTTGGAGCACAGTCTTAGATACAGCCATGCACACTCCACAGCAATGTCACTACATTGTGAGTGCTGTCCCCTCTACGCTGTCTGCATCAGTGTGATGGTAGTTTGAGTGTACCTGTCAGGTTCAAAGGTTAATGCTACGGCTGTGATCATAATGTCCTCATATTGATGCTGGCCTGCTTGTCCCTACAAAAAACAAACAGAGAGTCGCACACTCTATATATAAACTGCCAGTAATTTATATATAAACTGCCAGGGATTGGAGCTATGAACTATGCATGCCACCGGACTGAAACCTGAGAGGCTGGAGGAGAGTGACGGTCCTCACTGTTGCGCAACAATCGCAACAAAACTTAACGGCCCCTAAAGATAGAATCCTTAATTGAAACAATAACAACGTGTTCTCCCAGCCTCAGGATGGGGCTGGAGAGTAGAATCACTCTCAAATACATAGACAGAGCTGTGGACGCAAGGACTGACCATCCATGATATCAACATTATAGTTGTAAACATGTTTTGAGGCTATACAGTGTTTGTTTACATTTACATCGTTTACAAACATTGGAGTAAAACAAGGTTATATTTGGGGTTCTGATGGGGTATCGACAGTTGAACTAAGCTCATTTATCAGTTATGTTCTTTAAGAATCAATGGGTACACATCATTCATTTGTAAGTCCAAAAATGGATCTAGCAACTAAGGATTCAGGCTTTCATGGAAACCAGTGC
This sequence comes from Oncorhynchus mykiss, assembly GCF_057628025.1. NCBI lineage: Eukaryota > Metazoa > Chordata > Actinopteri > Salmoniformes > Salmonidae > Oncorhynchus > Oncorhynchus mykiss. The sequence goes on along the minus strand of NC_143042.1, from coordinate 3,943,311 downwards.
TTCATTTCCAAACAGGGGGCCTAATGAAGAGTATGTGGCTGGTTGAAATACATGGCCGTGTGTTCTGCTATTGACCAAACCTCTATGTACAGGGCTCAATAATGAACGTCATATGTAACCCTGGCAACTCAAATTATCAACGCGTAATAGGAGGACAAATATAAAGATGTCTGGTTTGTGTTTTTATAATGTATCTGACAATATACTTGTGCTTTATGTTTGTACCCATATGAGGTGAAAGTAATGTCATAGATATGTCTGTAAACAATGAAGAGAGCAGAAAATGAAACATATGATGATAATGTCACTAAAGAGCTAGTGATGGAGGGTACATGGCTGTTAGGGTGTGTGAGCTCACCGTTGCCATGTCGATGGATGCAGTGGCTTCATCCATAATGAGGATGGAGCTCTTCCTGACGAAGGCTCTGGCCAGACAGAACAACTGCCTCTGACCCACACTGAAGTTCTCCCCTCCCTCTGTCACCACCGCGTCTGGAACACACACACACACACACACACACACACAGTTGTTATTAAGGCAATCGTCTTTCTGAAATCTCACATTTTAGTAGCATATTCTCTGATTAGTTTTCCCCTCCAATATGCTTTCCCAAAGATTGTGTGGTTGGAAGTGGGCAGATTGTGTGGTTGGAAGTGGGCAGATTGTGTGGTTGGAAGTGGCCAGATTGTGTGGTTGGAGGTGGCCAGATTGTGTGGTTGGAGGTGACCAGATTGTGTGGTTGGAGGTGGCCAGATTGTGTGGTTAGAGGTGGCCAGATTGTGTGGTTAGAGGTGGCCAGATTGTGTGGTTGCAGGCTGCCAAATTGTGTTGTTGCAGGTTTCCAGATTGTGTAGTTGGAGGCTGCCAGATTGTGTTGTTGCAGGTTTCCAGATTGCGTGGTTGGAGGTGACCAGATTGTGTGGTTGGAGGTGGCCAGATTGTGTGGTTAGAGGTGGCCAGATTGTGAGGTTGCAGGTGGCCAGATTGTGTTGTTGCAGATTCCAAACACTTTCCCCAAATCCCAGGATTCCCAGTATCACAGCCCTAGATGTGACAGACAGACAGACAGACAGACAGACAGACAGACAGACAGACAGACAGACAGACAGACAGACAGACAGACAGACAGACAGACAGACAGACAGACAGGCAGGCAGACAGACAGACAGACAGACAGACAGACAGACAGACAGACAGATACCTAGTCCCCCAGAAAGGGCTTTGACCATGTTCTTCAGCTGGGCGATTTCTAGCGCCTCCCACAGTCTGTCATCAGTACAGGTACGCTCTGGGTCCAGGTTAAACCTGCCAGGGAGACATGACATCAGTACAGGTACGCTCTGGGTCCAGGTTAAACCTGCCAGGGAGACATTACATCAGTACAGATACTATCTGAAATGCAGAGGGACAGAGAGAGGGACAGAGAGAGACATACAGACAGGGAGAGACCAGGCAGGAGAGAGAGAACCCACTACTGTCTGTGGATGACCATAACAGGCAATGGCCCAGTGTTTGGACTGGGGCCCATCCTCTTAGCTAAAACTCCTGCAGCACACAGCCAGAGGGGATCCTCACTCACTACCACACTATCTCGTACTACAACTGTTCCACTGGGTCTAATGATGTGGCAATGCTTAACCATGGTGAGGCATCTATAGTAGCTCTGGCTGTCTCTCTCTAACTGCCATCGGCACAGTGTTATTGTAGGACCAATCACCCAAGGCCTCTGTTCATGTAAACATCGCCATGGCAACGGGCTGGCTCAACGCACAGTCCTCTCACTTACTGCCACATTGGATGGGTCGTTATTTCTTATCGGGACGGGAACGTCTTTCTAAATAAACACCACATGCTCTTTGTGTTTTATAACAAACACAACAGCTCAGTTATCTGCTAATACTCCAAACATCTTCAAGCTGTGGTACTACAGAGAGAGAGAGAGAGAGAGAGAGAGAGAGAGAGAGGGAGAGAGAGAGAGAGAGAGAGAGAGAGAGAGAGAGAGAGAGAGGGAGAGGGAGAGGGAGAGGGAGAGGGAGAGGGAGAGGGAGAGAGGGAGAGGGAGAGGGAGAGAGAGAGAGAGAGAGAGAGAGAGGGAGAGGGAGAGGGAGAGGGAGAGGGAGAGAGAGAGAGAGAGAGAGAGAGGGAGAGGGAGAGGGAGAGGGAGAGGGAGAGGGAGAGGGAGAGGGAGAGAGGGAGAGGGAGAGAGAGAGAGAGAGAGAGAGAGAGAGAGAGAGAGAGGGAGAGGGAGAGGGAGAGGGAGAGAGGGAGAGGGAGAGGGAGAGAGAGAGAGAGAGAGAGAGAGAGAGGGAGAGGGAGAGATAGAGATAGAGAGAGAGAGAGAGAGAGAGAGGGAGAGGGAGAGGGAGAGGGAGAGAGAGATAGAGAGAGAGAGAGAGAGAGAGAGAGAGAGAGAGAGGGAGAGAGAGAGGGAGAGATAGAGATAGAGAGAGAGAGAGAGAGAGAGAGGGAGAGGGAGAGGGAGAGGGAGAGGGAGAGAGAGAGAGAGAGAGAGAGAGAGAGAGAGAGAGAGAGAGAGAGAGAGAGAGAGTGAGAGATAGAGAGAGAGAGAGAGAGAGAGAGAGAGAGAGAGAGAGAGGGAGAGATAGAGAGAGAGAGAGAGAGAGAGAGAGAGAGGAGACTATCCAATGTCCTGGGAGCGGGATGAACTTTCATGACGTCTGCTGAGGAGTTTCATATTTTAACCAAACAAACATTTGTTTAGCTTCATTTTTACTTCATAAAGTCAACTGAATTAGGCCCACTGTTACTGTTCTGTTATTGTCTTCTGAACAATATCTCATAGTACACTAGAGTAGTTTTCTACCCGTTTGTAGGCAGACTGTTATCTGTTCAACTTCCTAAACCACAACACTGTAGTCCTCATGGCAGTCGCTGTGTGGAAACAAAGGTGGCAATGATTATACATTGATTATAATCTACTGATCTATTTCTCCACTGAGAGACATGAGGAAGTTACTGTTTATTATAATGTGTCTCTTATGTCAGCTTCTGGGCACGTTCTTGTGTACATGTCTGTGATTGTCAACAGCCAGAGCACGTGGTCCTGACCCAGTATCTGACCCAGTACACACCGGCTCACACACACACTGACTGGCTCTCACACAGACACACACACACCTGGTTCTTCACTGCACGTACAGTGTCCTGGTAAGGGTTCTAACATTCTAAGGTTCTACACGTACAGTGTCCTGGTAAGGGTTCTAACATTCTAAGGTTCTACACGTACAGTGTCCTGGTAAGGGTTCTAACATTCTAAGGTTCTACACGTACAGTGTCCTGGTAAGGGTTCTAACATTCTAAGGTTCTACACGTAGCCGACGTACCGGATGGATCCGCTGAACAGCACCGGGTCCTGGAGGATGATGGACAGACGAGACCTCAGGGTCTGGAGGGGCAGCTTACAGATGTCTATACCATCAATGATGATCCGCCCTGAGAGGAGATGCAGAGAGAGATACAGACAGAGAGAGAGAAAGATACAGACAGAGACAGAGAGATACAGACAGAGTTAGAGAAAGATACAGACAGAGATACAGACAGAGATAGAGAGATACAGACAGAGATACAGACAGAGATAGAGAGATACAGGCAGAAAGAGATACAGACAGAGAGAGAGAAAGATACAGACAGAGATACAGACAGAGATAGAGAGATACAGACAGAGAGACAGAGAGAGAGATACAGACAGAGAGAGATACAGACAGAGATACAGACAGAGATAGAGAGACAGAGAGAGAGATACAGACAGAGAGAGAGAGAGAGATACAGACAGAGGGAGAGAGAGAGATACAGACAGAGAGAGAGAGAGATACAGACAGAGAGTGAGAGAGATACAGACAGACAGAGAGAGAGAGAGACAAGGCAAGAAGGGCATTCTATGCCATCAAAAGAAACATAAATTTCAACATACCAATTAGGATTTGGCTAAAAATACTTGAATCAGTCATAGAGCCCATTGCCCTTTATGGTTGTGAGGTCTGGGGTCCGCTCACCAACCAAGACTTCACAAAATGGGACAAACACCAAATTGAGACTCTGCACGCAGAATTCTGCAAAAATATCCTCCGTGTACAACGTAGAACACCAAATAATGCATGTAGAGCAGAATTAGGCCGATACCCACTAATTATCAAAATCCAGAAAAGAGCCGTCAAATTCTACAACCACCTAAAAGGAAGTGATTCACAAACCTTCCATAACAAAGCCATCACCTACAGAGAGATGAACCTGGAGAAGAGTCCCCTAAGCAAGCTGGTCCTGGGGCTCTGTTCACAAACACAAACACACCCTACAGAGCCCCAGGACAACAGCACAATTAGACCCAACCAAATCATGAGAAAACAAAAAGATAATTACTTGACACATTGGAAAGAATTAACAAAAAAACAGAGCAAACTAGAATGCTATTTGGCCCTAAACAGAGAGTACACAGCGGCAGAATACCTGACCACTGTGACTGACCCAAAATTAAGGAAAGCTTTGACTATGTACAGACTCAGTGAGCATAGCCTTGCTATTGAGAAAGGCCGCCGTAGGCAGACATGGCTCTCAAGAGAAGACAGGCTATGTGCTCACTGCCCACAAAATGAGGTGGAAACTGAGCTGCACTTCCTAACCTCCTGCCCAATGTATGACCATATTAGAGATACATATTTCCCTCAGATTACACAGATCCACAAAGAATTCGAAAACAAATCCAAATTTGAAAAACTCCCATATCTACTGGGTGAAATTCCACAGTGTGCCATCACAGCAGCAAGATTTGTGACCTGTTGCCACGAGAAAAGGGCAACCAGTGAAGAACACACACCATTGTAAATACAACCCATATTTATGCGTATTTATTTTATCTTGTGTCCTTTAACCATTTGTATATTGTTAAAACACTGTATATATATATATATATATAATATGACATTTGTAATGTCTTTACTGTTTTGAAACCTCTGTATGTGTAATGTCTACTGTTAATTTTTGTTGTTCTTCACTTTATATATTCACTTTGTATGTTGTCTACCTCACTTGCTTTGGCAATGTTAACACATGTTTCCCATGCCAATAAAGCCCTTGAATTGAATTGAATTGAATTGAATTGAATTGAATTGAATTGAATTGAATTGAGATACAGACAGAGAGAGAGACACAGACAGAGAGAGAGACAGAGAGATACAGACAGAGCGAGAGACAGAGAGAGATAGACAGAGAGAGAGAGAGATATATAGACAGAGAGAGAGATACAGACAGAGAGAGAGATACAGACAGAGAGACAGACAGAGACAGAGAGAGATACAGACAGAGACAGAGAGAGATACAGACAGAGAGAGAGACAAAGAGATACAGACAGAGCGAGAGACAGAGAGAGAGATACAGACAGAGAGAGAGATACGGACAGAGAGAGAGAAAGATAAAGAGCGAGCGAAAGAGAGAGATACAGACCGAGAGATAGCGAGAGATACAGAAAGAGAGATAGCGAGAGATACAGAAAGAGAGAGATACAGACCGAGAGATAGCGAGAGACACAGAAAGAGAGAGATACAGACCGAGAGATAGCGAGAGATACAGAAAGAGAGAGATACAGACCGAGAGATAGCGAGAGATACAGAAAGAGAGATACAGACCGAGAGATAGCGAGAGATACAGAAAGAGAGAGAGAGCATCAAATGGTCTGGTTGTTGATGCCATTCTGTTCTGTATATTGTAGAAGATTACACAAGTAAGCTGAACATCACATTTATTATCATTACTCACTGAAGATATTTCACATTTCTACTCTATTTATTTAGTCTATTTCTGGGGACATTATCTTCCCAAGAATGTCCACTGGCGAGTCTATTAGTACGACTACAGTCAACATGGTAGTGTTCAAGCTCGCTCCCTCTGCCTTTATAAGGGGACACTGGTAACAAATATGTGTCTTCATTCATTGTTAAGTAAAATACATTTGTCTGTGGCAGCAGTGCTCATGTGGAAAAACAGAGCATGTTGGGTTTGGTGAAAGATGGGTTTGTCTGAATCGGCTGACTAGGAGCGGAGTAAATACAAAGATTATTCAGAGTAAAACCGGAATATTATCATATGATTGTTGATCAGTGGATTCTGACAAACTGATGTTCAACGTAGGAAATAAATCCAGAACATTATGTTTTGATTATTCTATTTATGACATTTTGACCAGAGGCTGGAGATATGCATACTAACAATAACAGGCCCCCTGCAGAAAGTTGTGTACCAAGGAGAACTAAATATGACATCATCATAGGATGTCAGGATGACAGTGACCACAGGGCCGTACTGTGTAAACAGAGGGAACTAAAAGGAGGCTATGGATTTCAGCAGAGGACCTATTTCCCTTTATCAGATGAGAATAAACACAGCTCCACTCAAACTAACTATCATATTATAAGCCTCCCTCTGACTTTTGAATGGGCACTTTGGGACAGGAAAGTCAAGGAAATAGTTTGACCTTTGGTGTCAGCGTTTGGTTGCAGTCACCATAGTTATGTTATGTCCACTAACACTTCGCTACTGAAAAAGAGTCGGAGGGCCTGTGAGGAGGACTGTGGGGAGCACTGTGGGGAGGACTGTGGGGAGCACTGTGGGGAGGACTGTGGGGAGCACTGTGGGGAGGACTGTGGGGAGCACTGTGGGGAGGACTGTGGGGAGGACTGTGAGGAGCACTGTGGGGAGGACTGTGGGGAGGACTGTGAGGAGGACTGTGAGGAGCACTGTGAGGAGGACTGTGAGGAGCACTGTGGGGAGGACTGTGGGGAGCACTGTGAGGTGGACTGTGAGGAGGACTGTGAGGTGGACTGTGAGGAGGACTGTGGGGAGGACTGTGGGGAGGACTGTGAGGAGGACTGTGAGGTGGACTGTGAGGAGGATTGTGGGGAGGATTGTGGGGAGGATTGTGGGGAGGACTGTGGGGAGGACTGTGAGAGGGTTTTGTACAACCACTTCTTTCAATCTACTGTAAATAAAACCAGACAGTCACTATGAGGGAGCTGTGTAACGAGTGCTAGACCTGAGCATCAAGGCTCCTGTCCACAGTTTCAGAGACCTTCTACACCTGAATCACAGGAGACTAACCTTCAAACACGTCGACCATATTGAAGAAGGCCAGAGAGAGGGAGGACTTTCCACTTCCTGTGCGTCCACAGATGCCCACCTAGAGAGAGGAGAGGGAGAAAGAGGGCATTGATTAGTTATTAAACCGTCATTTCACGCCAATGGGAGACACAATCTGTCACAGCTTGGCCCTCTACTCTCAGGAACAAGACTAGGAGTTTTTCCTCACAAGGTAAGTCCTACAGAAACTTTAATTTAACAGTACATTACTGTAAAGTTTACAGTAACATAGTTACTGAAAAAAAGGACACTAACAGGTAACTGGCTGGCAGTAAATGACCTTAAAAACAACAGGATTGTATTTTTTACAGTGTAGTTACTGTAAAAGATGGAGCTACCCATAAACAAGCAGTCAGCCTCACATACAACCACAATACATTACTATTCTTAGATACAGTTCCACACTCACGCTTTCTCTCATTGGTCAAAGACACCACACACACACAGCCAGGCCTCTCTACTAAGGGTTTATATCCCCAGATTTAAGATGTTTGAGTATATGAGGATTACTGTGATACCTAAACTGAGTCAGATTTAAAGGGGAATACAGGGTGGTTGTAGAAATTGAGGCTCAGCAGGAGACACTAAAATCATCATGATCTTCCAGACATAATATCAGCCCTGGAATGCTTATGAGACACAGTCACAGATACAACAGATAGAGAGATACCTAATATCCAGCCTTACTTATAAAACACTCATAGATACACAGATAGAGAGATACCTAATATCCAGCCTTGCTTATAAAACACTCACAGATACACAGATAGAGAGATACCTAATATCCAGCCTTACTTATAAAACACTCACAGATACACAGATAGAGAGATACCTAATATCCAGCCTTGCTTATAAAACACTCAGATACACAGATAGAGAGATACCTAATATCCAGGCCTGCTTATAAAACACTCATAGATACACAGATAGAGTGATACCTAATATCCAGCCTTGCTTATAAAACACTCACAGATACACAGATAGAGAGATACCTAATATCCAGCCTTACTTATAAAACACTCACAGATACACAGATAGAGAGATACCTAATATCCAGCCTTGCTTATAAAACACTCAGATACACAGATAGAGAGATACCTAATATCCAGGCCTGCTTATAAAACACTCACAGATACACAGATAGAGAGATACCTAATATCCAGGCCTGCTTCCAGTCCCTCTCCTTGTTCGGCGGTGTTCGGGCGGTGTTCGGGCGGTGTTCGGCGGTTGACGTCACCAGTTTTCTTGCCGCCGCCGATCCACTTTTCATTTTCCATTTGTTTTGTCTTCATTGTACACACCTGGTTTCCATCCCATAATTATATGTTCATGCTGGGTTCCCCCCTGGTTTTGTGCGTGTTTGTTCGTTGTAAGTTGGTCTGTATTTGTGAGCTTGATTATTTTCCTTGTTGGAATATTTGTTGTTTTGAGTAAAGTTAGGTGAATTACTCATCTCTGTATGCTGTGCCTGACTCCGCCTTACCTGCTACACCTAGACGCCTTACACCTGGCTATGAACCCAGCATGAACTAACACACCTGATTCAACAAGTCAAGGGCTCCATGAACTACTCAATCAGTTGAATAATGTGTGTTGCAGGGGAGGCTGCTGAGGGGAGGACGGCTCATAATAACGACTGGAACAGAGTGAATGGAATGGCGTCAACCCATGTGTTTGATACCATTCTACCTATTCCGCTCCAGCCGTTACCACGAGCCCGTCCTCCCCAATTAAGGTGCCACCAACCTCCTGTGGTGTGTTGGTACTGGGCTGGGTCAAAAGCCTGCACAACCCGTGTCTCTCTAGGACCAGGACTGAAGAACACGGTCTCAGAAGGAGTTCTAGTAGCTCTGTATCTCTGATTCTCTGCTCTGGACTGGATATCTCTCTCTACCTGTGTATCTGCATTCAGGCTCCTCACCAGCAGAAGTGAAGCAGCCTCATCAGTCAGGTCAGATAGCAGGAGTCTGCTGAGGTACAGTAACACTGCCCTGGGAGAACGGACATGTGTGTGCAGAAAGCGGTAAGACGCACGCCACACAGAGTCGCCGCGACCAACTAGTCCGTTTCTTCACTAGGTGTCAACTCACCGTTGCGTTTAGACACAGGGCTGTGATTCAAACAGAACGTAAACGTCTGCTTGCTTTTCACTGCGTTCAAATGTGATCTTTATTCAGCGATATAGTCAGGAACAACGTGTGAAGTCACAGTTGCATTAAGGGAGGGCTCTGTGAGTGGGTGTGACTTAGCTTCTGGCCGGGGTTGCTTAGCTCCCTAAATGTGATCTTTATTGAAGCTACAGCCACAATGTTACATCTCACAGTTGCTTTAAGACACAGGGCTGTTACTTACCTTCTGTCCGGGGTTGATGTAGGCATTAACGTGTTTGAGGACAGGCTTCAGAAGGGGGTCGTAACGTACACACAGATCCTGGATCTTTATCTCTCCGTGCTGGGGCCAGTCCTCGGGGACCTGGGTGGTATCTGGAAACAACACATATAGTCAACCATTAACAAAACATGAATGAGATGTGTAATTATATATTGTGATCACACACAATAACTAGGGTTAGAAGTTTGTCCTTGACAGGAACAGAAAAACTCTGGGCCCTAGTTATAGCCTACGGCACAATAACACATACAGTAGTACATCCAGGACAGTCATACAGTAGGACATCCAGGACAGTCATACAGTAGTGAATTTGGGGACAGTCATACAGTAGTGAATTTGGGGACAGTCATACAGTAGTACATCCAGGACAGTCACACAGTAGGACATCCAGGACAGTCATACAGTAGTGAATTTGGGGACAGTCATACAGTAGTGAATTTGGGGACAGTCATACAGTAGTACATCCAGGACAGTCATACAGTAGTACATCCAGGACAGTCATACAGTAGGACTTCCAGGACAGTCATACAGTAGGACATCCAGGACAGTCATACAGTAGGACATACAGGACAGTCATACAGTAGGACATCCAGGACAGTCATACAGTAGGACATCCAGGACAGTCATACAGTAGTGAATTTGGGGACAGTCATACAGTAGTACATCCAGGACAGTCATACAGTAGGACTTCCAGGACAGTCATACAGTAGTACATACAGGACAGTCATACAGTAGTGCATACAGGACAGTCATACAGTAGGACATCCAGGACAGTCACACAGTAGGACATCCAGGACAGTCACACAGCAGGACATCCAGGACAGTCATACAGTAGTGCATTTGGGGACAGTCATACAGTAATACCTCCAGGACAGTCATACAGTAGGACATCCAGGACAGTCATACAGTAGGACATCCAGGACAGTCATACAGTAGGACATCCAGGACAGTCATACAGTAGGACATCCCAGACAGTCATACAGTAATACATCCAGGACAGTCATACAGTAGGACATCCAGGACAGTCATACAGTAGGACATCCAGGACAGTCATACAGTAGGACATACAGGACAGTCATACAGTAGGACAGTCATACAGTAGGACTTCCAGGACAGTCATACAGTAGGACTTCCCGGACAGTCATACAGTAGGACATCCAGGACAGTCATACAGTAGGACATCCAGGACAGTCATACAGTAGGACATCCAGGACAGTCATACAGTAGGACTTCCAGGACAGTCATACAGTAGTGAATTTGGGGACAGTCACACAACTGACGATGCAGTAAACAGAGGTCTCTTTGTCAAAAGTGGTGCCCTAAGTGCTACTCAGGACCACTCTTCCTTCTGTGACCAGGCTCTGGTCTGTTTAGACTGCAGCATTTGGCTACTTCAAAAGTACTCTGTGTTTTACTGCTAAAGCCATGCATGCAGTCCTTAAAATAAGGGTTGGTGGTTTTCTCCTCATGACTTAAGAGCTGTGAACGGATGCAGAGGAAACAAAAGAACTAAATGAATCAAAGGGGAGGATAAAACAGGGCAAGATGACAGCTCGTTGCTTGGACAAGATCCACTTATTATCGTTGTATTGCTATCAGGGCCAAACTTTCCATTACGTCACAGTGTAGGAGGACAGCCCACTCTGGCAGGGGTTCTTTGACCACAGGACTCTAGCAGGGCCACGGCTCTAGAGATGGGGGACTCTCTCCTCCCTCCCATCCATCTCTTCCTCTTCAAGAAGCTCTCCTCCCTCTCCTCCTCCTCTCCTCTCCTCTTCAATCCCACCTCCTCGTTGTTCCACAAGAACTCTCTCCCTTTTGCTCCTCCCTTAGTTCTAGCCCTCTTATCTTCCTCCCCCAAGAGACATGACCCCCTTCTCTTCTTTTTTTAACATCGCCATGGCAACAGCACATCACTTAAACTTCGATGCTGCTTTGGAAGGAGACCAGTAACGGGACTATTGTAAACTCCACAGAGACACACTAGAGAAATGATGTTGGAATTCGGGAGGAGAAACACTGTGTCAGGTCGTTCTGCCCCACACTGTAAATCTAAAGACATTACCATACTGTCAGATTGTTGCCCTGTGCGGTTGACTGTTCTACTGCCATGGATTTTTAAACATAGTCCTTTATAGATGTGTAGACGCCTAGACTATGTTGAGTCATCCTCGCTGTTACATGTTGGAGAAGACGTTTGATAAATGGAAGCTTCAATCAGTGCTTACTTTTTTAAATGTATTTTTATTTAACTAGGAAGGTCAGTTCAGAACAAATTCTTATTTATAATTACGGCCTAGGAACAGTGGGTTAACTGCCCTGTTCAGGGGGAGAACGACAGATTTGTACCTTGACAGCTCAGGGATTTGATCTTGTTAGCCTTTCGGTTACTAGTCCAACACTCTAACCACTAGCCTACCGGCTGCCCCTTTACTAAAGACTTAATCTGCATATAGCCTCGCTGAACTATTGTTATTTTACTGCTGCTCTTTAATTATTTTTTACTTTTATTTCTTATTTTTGGAGGTATTTTTCTTAATAACTGCATTGTTGGTTATGGGCTTGTAAGTAAACATTTCACTGTAAAGTCTACACCTGTTGTATTCAGCGCATGTGACAAATACAATTGTATTTGATTTGATCTCGGAACACAGAACCAGATTGTGCAGCACACTGGCCAGCTACAGTCTGTCATGGGTGAGTGCTTAGTTGAACATCTATGGATTTCATTTTGTGAGGGACTTTTCAAATAGCGTGAGCAGAGATGATGATCATATTTTGAACTGTGTGTTTCAGATTCCATTACCCTGTTCTATTGACTGTGTGTTTCAGCAGGATTCCATTACCCTGTTCTATTGACTGTGTGTTTCAGCAGGATTCCATTACTCTGTTCTATTGACTGTGTGTTTCAGCAGGATTCCATTACCCTGTTCTATTGACTGTGTGTTTCAGCAGGATTCCATTACTCTGTTCTATTGACTGTGTGTTTCAGCAGGATTCCATTACCCTGTTCTATTGACTGTGTGTTTCAGCAGGATTCCATTACCCTGTTCTATTGACTGTGTGTTTCAGCAGGATTCCATTACTCTGTTCTATTGACTGTGTGTTTCAGCAGGATTCCATTACCCTGTTCTATTGACTGTGTGTTTCAGCAGGATTCCATTACCCTGTTCTATTGACTGTGTGTTTCAGCAGGATTCCATTACCCTGTTCTATTGACTGTGTGTTTCAGCAGGATTCCATTACCCTGTTCTATTGACTGTGTGTTTCAGCAGGAATCCATTACTCTGTTCTATTGACTGTGTGTTTCAGCAGGATTCCATTACTCTGTTCTATTGACTGTGTGTTAAACCACATCTTGTGTGTGTACTGTCCAGCTTCTGTCACAAGAGACTCCAGGGTATTGGGAAGCAGCATTTGGTGTGGGAGTGTGTTTAGTTTACCCATGGAGCCTTCGTAGTTCTCAGACTCTGTACTTAGGAAGCTGTTGACCTTCTTGACAGCAGCCATCTGGACCTCTAAGTCAGCCAGGTTCCTCACCACCCAGTTCAGGTAGTTGGTCACCTGGGTAACGGGAGGTAAACACAATATATATTTAATCCATGTTCTATGAAGTGTCCTTACTAGGTATAGAAATAATACTACTATTAATAATACTATTAATTATAATAATTGTTATTATTATTATTGTAATATGTCTGAGTGGGAGTCTTTTTTGCCCATTGCCTTGGACAATATGAGGTAAACCAAAGGTCTTTAATGGTTGAGAAGAATACATAAAAGGCTGATCAGTCAGAAGAGAGTGCTATGGAGAAGAGTCGTGGAAGGGCCATGCTCTCTGAGGTGTGATAAGCCTACAGAAAACAAAACGGTGGGTTTTTGTTACAGTACAAACAAAGATGGCTGCTGAGGACAATACAGCGTCTATTGTTTCACATCTTCTGGCAGTGGGAGAGGAATACAATCCATCTATTACAAATATCCCTTCTCTACAAAGGACTGGCAACCACACTCCTCTCATTAATGTGACTGATGCAGTCCTTCTCTGTACAGTTCCATAAATGTTCTACTGAATACGTTGTCTAAACACTTGCTGCCTTGACATCTTGTAAATATAACTACAATCAGATCCAGGTGAATAAGGGCTTGTTATTAAAAATATTCTCATTTGATGAAGTTGATCCTGTATGTTGTTTCTGTTCTGTGGGTATATTCATGTTTGTGTGACATTGGGGAGACATTGTGTCACGGCTTCCACCGAAGGTAGTTCCTCTCCTTGTTCGGGCGGCGCTCGGCGTCTACTAGCCTTCACCAATCCTTTTTTCCTTTTCTGTTGCTTTTCTCTTTGCTTTTTCCACACCTGGTTTAATTTGCCTTCATTTCTGTGTGTATAATTACCCCTGTTGCCTGCCTAGGTTTGTGCGGGATTATTCGTTGCTCGTTAAGGTTGTGCCTATTTTTGTTTTCACGTATTAAACCAAGTGTGTATATATTTAGGAGCGTTGTTTTTCCCTCCTTCCGTGAATAACTGGTTTCTCGGTTGTCGAGGGCGATTGTTTTTTGGTATTGTTCCTGACCTGTATGTTTGTGGACTTGCCCATTAAATAACACATCTCGGACATCTCTGCTCTCCTGTGCCTGACTCCTTCACCTCTACATACTATCGTGTAACACGTTGACTCACTGTAAGGGCGTAGGTCAGGCCTAACCCCACCATGCTAGAGGGAAGGTTCTTGCCAGAGCTCCATATCGAGGCTACTGCTGCTGTTAACACAATGACAGCACCCAGGTAGTCCTGAGAGAGAAAGAGAGACAGATAAGATAGTTGGAGGGAGAGAGAGAGAGAATTTGAAGTTGTGAATTCAACACAGCATGTAGCTCTAATCTCCAAAAGTAATTTCTTCTAATTGTGCAGCTCAGTGTGATAAGAAACCAGGGAGTATCGTGTTGAATACTCAGTAAGATACCATTAGTATTACAATAGTCCCATATCTTATTAATAATGTCATGGTTGAATCATGGACATTAATGTTATCTCACCGTTCTGACCTCCAACCAGCGGTTGGCAGCAGAGAGGAACAGGTAGGCTGTGTTGTTGGTATCTGTCAGCTCTAGCATCTTCTGCTTGAATCGAGATTCATGTCTGAAGGACAAATGGAAAATAAATATAGCTAATACCTACCAGATTATTTCCCATGTGACCAGGTTTGAACCCGGCGTCTAGACTGTGTTCGTCCGCACGTCTCCTGGTCCCAGTCCTGGTTATGGTTCATAGAACCACCTCCGTTAGACAAACACTGAAGTGGGATTGTTTCAGGACTGGACTATCGTGCCTGATGATGGGAGTTGGACCATGGCTGCTACATAGCTAAGTGACATCTAACATTGAACCAAGAGAGAAAGAGAGAGAAGTCACGGTGTTGCCAAGATGAGGAAGTCTTCAGGGAGGAAGAGGCTGTCTGAGGGGTAGTAACCGTGAGAGCTGTTTAATGTTGGATTACCACGATTCTGGGGAAAAGGAGGAATGTTCGTGAACTGTTTAGAGTGGGATTCATGTAATTCTGGATCAAGAGAAAGATTTGGGTTTGTGATATCCTCCTTCCTCCATGAATGAATGGTTCTGGATGGGTTGGAAGACTTCTAGATGGGATTCAAGTTGTTCACACTAATATTACATATACGCAAAGGAATTAACCTCCAGTGTCAACAAATCCACCACTTTGTTTCGAGTTTCGGATCGCTAAGTACAGTGTTACTGCCTTCCTAAAACCTATAAGTGCTTCTTGAGTATGTTGTGTAACGATGCTCTGGGCAAAATTTCCACTCTGTCACACGTGTGTGTGCGTGTGCGTGTGTGTGCCTGTGTGTGTGCATGTGTGTGTGTATGGTACACTGGCCTGAATGCTCGGATGGTGGTGAGTCCCTCTGCAGTCTCAGAGAAGTGGCAGAGCAGAGGAAGCTGGGTGGAGTCATCTAAGTCCTGAAGGTCCCTGAGAGAGAAAATTGACAATTTTGGAAACAGAGACGAAAAGCATAGTATAACAGAGAGAGACAGATAAGATAGTTAGAGGGAGAGAGAGAGAGAATTTGAAGTTGTGATGCTGTTGTGATACTGTAAAAGGAAACTACATTGAGCTGAAATGGACCAGGTCTGCCCAGTGAACTCACTTTGAGGCAACCCGGAAGTACTTCTGTATAAAGTAGAAGGACACAGCCAGAGGAATCAGAGCGATGAGGAAGCTTGGGGTGACGAACGCTATGACCCCGATGGCTGACAGGCAGAGCAGAGTGGAGCGGGTCAAAGACTCCAGGGTAGGAGGGATGTGCTGGAGAAAGGGGGGATAGAGAGAGAGAGTGTGGGGGAGAGGGGGGGAGAGAGAGATGGGGGGATAGAGAGAGAGGGGGGGAGAGAGAGAGAGAGAGAGAGAGAGGGGGGGATAGAGAGAGAGGGGGGAGAGAGAGAGAGGGGGGGATAGAGAGAGAGGGAGGGAGAGAGAGAGAGGGGGATAGAGAGAGAGAGAGAGGGGGGAGAGAGAGGGGGGAGAGAGATAGCGGGATAGAGAGAGAGAGGGGGGGAGAGAGAGAGGGGGGATAGAGAGAGAGAGAGGGGGGAGAGAGAGAGAGGGGGGATAGAGAGAGAGGGGGGGAGGAGAGAGAGAGATGGGGGGGAGAGAGAGAGGGGGGAGATAGAGAGAGAGGGGGGGAGAGAGGGGGGATAGAGAGAGAGAGGGGGGGAGGAGAGAGAGATGGGGGGAGAGAGAGAGAGAGAGAGGAGTAGATAGAGAGAGAGAGGGGGGGAGAGAGAGGGGGAGATAGAAAGAGAGAGGGGGGGAGAGAGAGAGGGGGGAGAGAGAGAGGGGGGGATAGAGAGAGAGAGGGGGAGGAGAGAGAGAGATGGGGGAGAGAGAGAGAGAGAGGGGGAGATAGAGAGAGAGAGAGAGAGAGAGAGAGAGAGGGAGAGAGGGGGGACAGAGAGAGAGAGAGAGAGAGAGAGAGAGAGAGAGAGAGGGAGGAGATAGTATCATGTCAGTGCTACATTTCTGACCTACGCTCTGGACCTCAATGTCGTCCTCTTTAACAATCTGAGGTCACCTGAGGGACGTAATATAATGACGTGGGACATTGACTCATCTCAACAATGGACTAATTCTGACGCCTGCAAATGACTGACAAACTCTTAATATTTGTGTGAGCTGTAATCTTAAGGCCACTCAGGGCAAAGCCCAGCTGGAGAGCAGCACTGGAGTCTGTCCAATCACACCATGGCCAAAGACAGATCCTTCATCAGACAGCTTCATGAGTAGAGGATTCCCACAGTACTCATTTAACAGTTAAATCTTTGGCATTTGGTGGTCGCTCTTATCCAGAGCGACTTACAGGAGAAATTAGGGTTTAGTGCCTCGCTCATTGGCACATCGACAGATTGTTCACCTAGTCGGATGTGGATTTGAACCAGCAACCATTTGGTTACTGTCCCAACACTCTTAACCACTAGGGTACTTTACCCTAATACTCCTGACTGAAATAAGTCAACAGATCAATCTACTGAGGGTGAACATCCTTTTCAGAATCACCTGATCTATGATGTTGGTGTCAGCTGAGAAACGGTTCAGGATCTGGCCCAAGGGGGTCACGTCAAAGAATCTGAGAAGAGATTCAAAATATATATTATTTCAAATGTTAGTCTGAAAAATATATAAAATGTGATTTAACATTTTTTTTAAATAAATTATTCAACACATTCTTTCTGGTTCAACTATTCAGTTCCCTTCTATTTCAACACGGATGATGTCATAAAGAGTATAAGAATCTGTTGGTGAGGTGTGTCGTGGGTATCTGATAGGTGAGGTGTGTCGTGGGTACCTGATAGGTGAGGTGTGTTGTGGGTACCTGATAGGTGAGGTGTGTCGTGGGTATCTGATAGGTGAGGTGTGTCGTGGGTATCTGATAGGTGAGGTGTGTTGTGGGTACCTGATAGGTGAGGTGTGTCGTGGGTATCTGATAGGTGAGGTGTGTCGTGGGTACCTGATAGGTGAGGTGTGTTGTGGGTACCTGATAGGTGAGGTGTGTCGTGGGTACCTGATAGGTGAGGTGTGTCGTGGGTACCTGATAGGTGAGGTGTGTCGTGGGTATCTGATAGGTGAGGTGTGTCGTGGGTA
Source organism: Oncorhynchus mykiss (assembly GCF_057628025.1). NCBI lineage: Eukaryota > Metazoa > Chordata > Actinopteri > Salmoniformes > Salmonidae > Oncorhynchus > Oncorhynchus mykiss. Next base: position 3,925,614 of record NC_143042.1, on the reverse strand, counting down.
CCTGATAGGTGAGGTGTGTTGTGGGTACCTGATAGGTGAGGTGTGTTGTGGGTACCTGATAGGTGAGGTGTGTTGTGGGTACCTGATAGGTGAGGTGTGTTGTGGGTACCTGATAGGTGAGGTGTGTCGTGGGTACCTGATGGGTGAGGTGTGTCGTGGGTACCTGATAGGTGAGGTGTGTTGTGGGTACCTGATAGGTGAGGTGTGTCGTGGGTACCTGATGGGTGAGGTGTGTCGTGGGTACCTGATAGGTGAGGTGTGTTGTGGGTACCTGATAGGTGAGGTGTGTTGTGGGTACCTGATAGGTGAGGTGTGTCGTGGGTACCTGATGGGTGAGGTGTGTCGTGGGTACCTGATAGGTGAGGTGTGTCGTGGGTACCTGATAGGTGAGGTGTGTCGTGGGTACCTGATAGGTGAGGTGTGTCGTGGGTACCTGATAGTTGAGGTCTGTTGTGGGTACCTGATAGGTGAGGTGTGTCGTGGGTACCTGATAGGTGAGGTGTGTCGTGGGTACCTGATAGGTGAGGTGTGTCGTGGGTACCTGATAGGTGAGGTGTGTCGTGGGTACCTGATAGGTGAGGTGTGTCGTGGGTACCTGATAGGTGAGGTGTGTCGTGGGTATCTGATAGGTGAGGTGTGTCGTGGGTATCTGATAGGTGAGGTGTGTTGTGGGTACCTGATGGGTGAGGTGTGTCGTGGGTACCTGATAGGTGAGGTGTGTCGTGGGTATCTGATAGGTGAGGTGTGTCGTGGGTACCTGATAGGTGAGGTGTGTCGTGGGTATCTGATAGGTGAGGTGTGTCGTGGGTACCTGATAGGTGAGGTGTGTCGTGGGTACCTGATAGGTGAGGTGTGTCGTGGGTACCTGATAGGTGAGATGTGTCGTGGGTATCTGATAGGTGAGGTGTGTTGTGGGTACCTGATGGGTGAGGTGTGTCGTGGGTACCTGATAGGTGAGGTGTGTCGTGGGTACCTGATGGGATACTGTGTCGAGGGTACCTGATAGGTGAGGTGTGTCGTGGGTACCTGATAGGTGAGGTGTGTCGTGGGTACCTGATAGGTGAGATGTGTCATGGGTACCTGACAGGTGAGGTGTGTCGTGGGTACCTGATAGGCGAGGTCTGTCGTGGGTACCTGATAGGTGAGGTGTTTCGTGGGTACCTGATAGTTGAGGTCTGTCGTGGGTACCTGATAGGTGAGGTGTGTCGTGGGTACCTGATGGGTGAGGTGTGTTGTGGGTACCTGATAGGTGAGGTGTGTCGTGGGTACCTGATATGTGAGGTGTGTCGTGGGTACCTGACAGGTGAGGTGTGTCGTGGGTACCTGATAGGTGAGGTCTGTTGTGGGTACCTGATAGGTGAGGTGTGTCGTGGGTACCTGATGGGTGAGGTGTGTCGTGGGTACCTGATAGGTGAGGTGTGTCGTGGGTACCTGATGGGTGAGGTGTGTCGTGGGTACCTGATAGGTGAGGTGTGTCGTGGGTACCTGATAGGTGAGTTGTGTCGTGGGCACCTGATAGGCGAGGTCTGTCGTGGGTACCTGATAGGTGAGGTGTGTCGTGGGTACCTGATAGGCGAGGTCTGTCGTGTGCACCTGATAGGTGAGGTGTGTCGTGGGTACCTGATGGGTGAGGTGTGTCGTGGGTACCTGATAGGTGCGTGGATGATCTTGTTGAGCAGGTTGTGGTGCAGGTTGGTAGCAGCAGACAGACCCAGGAACTCCACAGTCAGAGAGGTGATCAGACACAGAGCTATCCCCGCTCCACACAGGATGATAAACACTGGCACATAGTAGGAGTCAGGCAGACCAGCCTAGTAACCACATTATACACCACAAAGACACATAGTAGGAGTCAGGCAGACCAGCCTAGTAACCACATTATACACCACAAAGACACATAGTAGGAGTCAGGCAGACCAGCCTAGTAACCACATTATACACCACAAAGACACATAGTAGGAGTCAGGCAGACCAGCCTAGTAATCACATTATACACCACAAAGACACATAGTAGGAGTCAGGCAGACCAGCCTAGTAACCACATTATACACCACAAAGACACATAGTAGGAGTCAGGCAGACCAGCCTAGTAACCACATAATACACCACAAATACACATAGTAGGAGTCAGGCAGACCAGCCTAGTAACCACATTATACACCACAAAGACACATAGTAGGAGTCAGGCAGACCAGCCTAGTGACCACATTATACACCACAAAGACACATAGTAGGAGTCAGGCTGACCAGCCTAGTAACCACATTATACACCACAAAGACACATAGTAGGAGTCAGGCAGACCAGCCTAGTGACCACATTATACACCACAAAGACACATAGTAGGAGTCAGGCAGACCAGCCTAGTAATCACACTATACACCACAAAGACACATAGTAGGAGTCAGGCAGACCAGCCTAGTAACCACATTATACACCACAAAGACACATAGTAGGAGTCAGGCTGACCAGCCTAGTAACCACATTATACACCACAAAGACACATAGTAGGAGTCAGGCTGACCAGCCTAGTAATCACATTATACACCACAAAGACACATAGTAGGAGTCAGGCTGACCAGCCTAGTAATCACATTATACACCACAAAGACACATAGTAGGAGTCAGGCTGACCAGCCTAGTAACCACATTATACACCACAAAGACACATAGTAGGAGTCAGGCAGACCAGCCTAGTAACCACATTATACAACACAAAGACACATAGTAGGAGTCAGGCAGACCAGCCTAGTAACCACATTATACACCACAAAGACACATAGTAGGAGTCAGGCAGACCAGCCTAGTAATCACATTATACACCACAAAGACACATAGTAGGAGTCAGGCTGACCAGCCTAGTAATCACATTATACACCACAAAGACACATAGTAGGAGTCAGGCTGACCAGCCTAGTAACCACATTATACACCACAAAGACACATAGTAGGAGTCAGGCAGACCAGCCTAGTAACCACATTATACACCACAAAGACACATAGTAGGAGTCAGGCAGACCAGCCTAGTAACCACATAATACACCACAAAGACACATAGTAGGAGTCAGGCAGACCAGCCTAGTAACCACATTATACACCACAAAGACACATAGTAGGAGTCAGGCAGACCAGCCTAGTAACCACATTATACACCACAAAGACACATAGTAGGAGTCAGGCAGACCAGCCTAGTAACCACATTATACACCACAAAGACACATAGTAGGAGTCAGGCAGACCAGCCTAGTAACCACATTATACACCACAAAGACACATAGTAGGAGTCAGGCAGACCAGCCTAGTAATCACATTATACACCACAAAGACACATAGTAGGAGTCAGGCAGACCAGCCTAGTAACCACATTATACACCACAAAGACACATAGTAGGAGTCAGGCTGACCAGCCTAGTAACCACATTATACACCACAAAGACACATAGTAGGAGTCAGGCTGACCAGCCTAGTAACCACATTATACACCACAAAGACACATTCTGTCAGATATCAGGATTTCAACAGGCCTTACTCACTTCCACTAACACTGAGTACTGGTTGTGAAAGGTGTTCATATCTCACCGCTGAGTTTGTCCGATTGGAGAAGACAGCTGCTGCAGAGGCATTGACAAAGTCTCTTGTAACATTTCCAAAGTCTGGGGCATATCCATTAGCATCGTCATTAGCAGTCCCATTGACTGGGACATCGTCATAAGCAGTCCCATTAACTGGGCCATCGCCATTAGCAGTCCATTCGGCCAGCCAGTAGTCGATGGCAACCATGACTGAGTGTTTCAGCAGCTTGGAGAAGACCATGAGGAAGACCATGAGGAAGCCACCAGAGGACAGGTACTGCCAGCACACCCTCCACGGGATCTTAGAGCGCCGACTGGTGGTCGTCGACATGTTGTCGTCCTCTTCCTCCTCCTCTTCCTCCTCTGTCAGGGACCAGAGAATGAGTGATTATTGTCATATGTCGTAACAGAACTTAACTTGTATGAGATACAGTGTTGACAATGCATTTCACCTTCTTCGTCATCGTCGACCTGGTTCTTGGCCTCTCTGGAGTAGAAAGCTCTTCTCAGGGTCTTCCTCTCCAGAGCAGTCTGACAGTTATCAATCTCAGTGTCCTGCAGTACAGATACAACTGTTGTTAGGTTGGTTGGCAAGTAAATTAGCTACACTACACATTACAGACCAGAGGAGGCTGGTGGGAGGAGTTATCGGAGGACAGGCTCATTGTAATGGCTGGAATAAATGGAATGGTCAAACACGTTGTTTCCATGTGTTGGCTCCGTTCCATTTATTCCATACCAGCCTTTACAATGAGCTCCTACACGTCCTCCTATAACTCCACCCACCAGCCTCCTCTGTTACAGACCGTCTGTCAGTAGGAGAGTAAAGAAGTGAATATGACCTTCTCTAGTTCCTGGTCCTGTCTGTTCATCAGGGTCTTCCAGTGTTCATACAGCTCTACATCATGAGTCTGAATGTCCTTCAGAGTGCCTTCCCTCAGCACTGAGCCATCCTTCATGGCTATGATCTGGGACACAGAGAGAACAGTGTAAAATCAGGACCCTTATAAACAAACCGTCTCAGGGTAGGAATGCTGATCTAGGACCAGGTCCCCCCGCCCCGTCCGTGTCGTACTCTTTATTATGATCTAAAAGGAAAAACTGATCCTGTATCAGCAGCATTCCTACTCTAAGATGCTTTATGAATACAGACCCAGTGCAAACGGTAGAGAGGAATCCACACCAGACTGTTGAGATGCTCACCCAGTCAGCGTGGATGAGGTACTGCAGTTTGTGTGTGACCAGGACCACGGTGCGTTTATCATCCTGTAGGAACTTCAGAATGCCCTCCTGCATCAGGTGGTCACTCAGGTGGATGTCCAGCGCTGAGAACGGGTCATCCTGAGGGTAAAGGTCAGAGATCAGGGGTTAGAGGCAACATGGACGATCCAATCAGATCAGAGCGTATCAGAGTGAAAGACTGTGGATTAAATGATGTTTTTTTTAACAGGAGATCATCCTTTATTCATATTAAGTCACAGCACGTTTAATTCACAGGTCTCAGATGACCTCAGAACATACAGCCAATCAAACCTAGTTCCCAGAGGACCCCGGAACCTGAATAAACACCAATGTATATTACCCTAGGATGACTTAGTCTTTATACTGTACAGCACTGAGACACGTAAACAGTCCTGAGGGCAGAAGGTCTGAGATCATCAGACACAGCATGATAGAAACCTCATTAGGAGACAAGACGTCATAAAGACGTACTTAGCTAATAGATGTTGCTTCTAGCTGGGTGTTCACTCTGCAGTCCCATTGTGTATTAATACAGCACTTTAGAGTGCTATTTCCTTATTTGGCACATTTGTCAGTGTGCGCTGAGCTACGTATGGAGGAACGTGCCCGGTCCTATCCCATGACAGCCAGAGAGGCTGTATCAGGGGCGGAGGTTAGACATCCAATTAACAGTTTGCCACAAGAAATGATGGGATGTAGATGTACATAGAGTTGTCTGCAGCAGCGAGAGACGGGAAAGTGTGTGTGTGTACGTGTGTGTGTACATGTGTGTGTGTGTGTGTGTGTGTACGTGTGTGTGTGTGTACGTGTGTGTGTGTGCGTGTGATTGTGTGTACGTGTGTGTGTGGACGTGTGTGTGTGTGCGTGTGATTGTGTGTACGTGTGTGTGTGGACGTGTGTGAGTGTGTATATGGCTAGCCAGGCCAGATGGCAGAGCAGAGGGATGCCTGTAAACGACATGACAACTCTTGTCAGCAGTATGGTATGGTTACAAGAGAGGCCTGCGGACAGAGATCCATCCCACCTGCTGCTCCTCCCGTTCCCATACAGAGGGAGGCTGGCTGGCCCTCCCTGGATCTCCCTGGCTGCCTCTGAAATCACACCCTATTCCCGATATAGTTAATCCTTACTCACACACTGTCCCAAAAGCAGTGTACTGTTTAGGGAATAGAAAAGGGTGTCCCTGTCTTTGGCTCTATTTGGCTCTCCCTGGAACACCTAGAGAACACCCTAGAACACCTAGAGAACACCCTAGAACACATAGAGAACGCCCTAAAACTCCAAGAGAACACCCTAGAACACCTAGATAACACCCTAAAACACCTAGAGAACACCCTAGAACACCTAGATAACACCCTATAACACATAGAGAACACCCTAGAATACCTAGAGAACACCCTAAAACACCTAGAGAAAACACCCTAAAACACCATAGAAAACCCAGAGAACACCCGAGAACACAGAAAACACTGTGGAATACCTAGAGAACACCCTAGTACACCCTAGAACACCTAGAGAACACCCTAGAACACCTAGAAAACACCTAGAGAACACCCTAGAACACAAAGAGATCACTCTAGAACACCTAGAGAACACCCTAGAACACAAAGAGAACACTCTAGAACACCCTGGCTCTGTCTGACTATTCTGAGAAGGCATCCTTGAGGGAGAGCTTCCAGCCTCTTCCAGTGAACTCAACAGGAAATGGATCTTCTATTGAAGTCAATAGATAAAGCACTTTATCATTCATTGACTCACCAGGAAGACGATGTTGGTGTTCTGGTAGAGAGCCCGAGCCACACATATCCTCTGTCTCTGGCCTCCACTCAGGTTGATCCCCTGGGAGAAAAACAGACTGTTAAGAAGAGTAGCCAGGTACACAAGGAATCTGACACAAATCACTGTTCACTACTAGTTCTTGGTATAATATGTCATTGTGTCTGAGGTAAGAGATGGGGCTTGTGCTTAAAAAGATGAGAATAGACAGTGATAAAAAAACACAATAATACTGAGGTGATTATAATAATGTAATAATTTAGCCAGTGTTTCAGTACCCTCTCTCCGATCTCCGTCTGGTCTCCGAAGGGCAGGAGGTCTACATCAGGCTGCAGGGAGCAGGCATCAATCACAGTCTTGTATCTGAGACACACAGCAGGGCATCAGACTGACAACACCCTCTATTAAGACACAGTTAGAAACATGGCTGCCTTGGAAACTAAGGGATTCAACAGCACAGGAAAACAGTCCTCATTAGAGAAGAGATATAAGCCAGCATCAGCCTCAAGAAGCATCAAGAGTGATAGCAATCTGATGGACCATCTAATTAGTGTCATTAAAAGTACATCTCAGCTGATGCAAGACCAAGTGAATTAACCAAACACAAACATTGGTCTAGTCTTAATTACATTGATGAATGGTGTTGAGGAGCAGCAGATAATACAGTAGAGAAGAGTACAGTAGAGTAGGGTAGAGTACAGTACAGTAGAGTAGGGTAGAGTAGAGTAGAGTACAGTAGAGTACAGTACAGTAGAGTAGGGTAGAGTAGAGTACAGTAGAGTAGGGTAGAGTAGAGTACAGTAGAGTAGAGTACAGTAGAGTACAGTAGAGTACAGTACAGTAGAGTACAGTAGAGTAGAATAGAGTACAGTACAGTAGAGTAGAGTACAGTAGAGTGGAGTACAGTACAGTAGAGTAGAGTACAGCAGAGTACAGTAGAGTACAGTAGAGTACAGTACAGTAGAGTAGGGTACAGTAGAGTAGGGTACAGTAAAGTAGGGTAGAGTACAGTACAGTACAGTATGTTAGAGTAGAGTAGAGTAGGTTAGAGTAGAGTAGAGAGGAGAGTACAGTAGAGTAGGGTACAGTAGAGTACAGTAGAGTAGGTAAGAGTACAGTACAGTACAGTAGAGTAGAGTAGAGTAGAGTACAGTACAGTAGGTTAGAGTAGAGTAGAGTAGAGTAGAGGAGAGTACAGTACAGTAGATTAGGGTAGAGTAGAGTACAGTACAGTAGGTTAGAGTACAGTACAGTACAGTACAGTACAGTCCAGTATAGTAGAGTAAAGGAGAGGAGAGGAGATGAGAGTACAGTAGAGTAGCTTAGAGTACAGTACAGTACAGTAGGTTAGAGTAGAGTACAGTACAGTACAGTAGGTTAGAGTACAGTACAGTAGGTTAGAGTACAGTACAGTAGGTTAGAGTAGAGTAGAGTAGAGTTAAAGTAGAGTAGAGTAGAGTTAAAGTAGAGTAGAGTAGAGTACAGTACAGTAAAGTAGAGTAGAGTGGAGTAGAGTACAGTACAGTAAAGTAGAGTACAGTAAAGTAGAGAGTGGAGTAAAGTAGAGTAGGGTAGAGTAGGGTAGAGTAGAGAGTGGTGTTTTACCTCTGTTTGTTGAAGGGACTGCCAAACGTGATGTTATCCTCCACGGTGGCATTCAGCAGCCAAGACTTCTGGGTAGCGTAGCCCACAGAGTACCTGTTCTTACTGAGGCATTATGGGAAATGGAGGCAGAAGAGAGAGAGAGAGCTCAAACTACAAACATGGAGGTAGGGGAGGGGGTAATCTTTGAGACGTCAACATTGAGGCACATCAAGCAGTGAGTGGGGGTAGTGGGTTTAGGTTTCTAACACAGGTTAATGATGAGCTGGAAGAGTTGAACCAAAATAACAACAATGTGCTGGGAGTCCAGTTTGTTGATCTTGTTGAATGTGCAGCAGAACTACCCAAAGAACTACCCAAAGGATATGCTTGAGGATAAGAGCATTATGTATCTGAAGGCACAGTGCTTTGTGTACCATTGTGTACCAGTGTTCCCACCACCACATGTTAGCCTTAGCTGTTATTAATGGCTGAGTAATTGTACGATATAAGAGAAAGAGAGAATGAAGACGTTAGCTATGGGTCATGCACACTGACCAGGATGTTGGTCTCTTTGTGTACTGTATTCCTATTGTCTCCTATTGAAAACATACTGTGGAGGCGAATCCACAGTGTCAAAATATATCTCTATCCCAGTTACTTCAGACCCAGACTCCCAGCATGGAAGCACACAAACACTCCACGACTCACTCCACGACCAGCTAGTAACAACTCAATGATCACCATGACTGAGGAATGGAGGGGTTGAGGGGGGATAAGGGAAATGATGGTAGGGGAATGGAGGGATTGAGGGGGGATAAGGGAAATGATGGTAGGGGAATGGAGGGATTGAGGGAGGGATAAAGAGAATGATGGCAGGGGAATGGAGGGATTGAGGGAGGGAGGGAGGGATAAAGAGAATGATGGCAGGGGAATGGAGGGATTGAGGGAGGGAGGGATAAAGAGAATGATCGCAGGAGAATGGAGGGATTGAGGGAGGGATGTAGGGAATGATGGCAGGAGAATGGAGGGATTGAGGGAGGGATACATGGAATGATGGCAGGGGAATGGAGGGATTGAGGGAGGGATACATGGAATGATGGCAGGGGAATGGAGGGATTGAGGGAGGGATAAAGAGAATGATGGCAGGGGAATGGAGGGATTGAGGGAGGGAGGGAGGGATAAAGAGAATGATGGCAGGGGAATGGAGGGATTGAGGGAGGGAGGGATAAAGAGAATGATCGCAGGAGAATGGAGGGATTGAGGGAGGGATATAGGGAATGATGGCAGGGGAATGGAGGGATTGAGGGAGGGATAAAGAGAATGATGGCAGGGAATGGAGGGATTGAGGGAGGGATATAGGGAATGATGGCAGGGGAATGGAGGGATTGAGGGAGGGATAAAGAGAATGATGGCAGGGGAATGGAGGGATTGAGGGAGGGAGGGAGGGATATAGGGAATGATGGCAGGGGAATGGAGGGATTGAGGGAGGGAGGGAGGGATAAAGAGAATGATGGCAGGGGAATGGAGGGATTGAGGGAGGGAGGGATATAGGGAATGATGGCAGGGGAATGGAGTGATTGAGGGAGGGATAAAGAGAATGATGGCAGGGGAATGGAGAGATTGAGGGAGGGATAAAGAGAATGATGGCAGGGGAATGGAGGGTTTGAGGGAGGGATAAAGAGAATGATGGCAGGGGAATGGAGGGATTGAGGGAGGGATTGAGGGAGGGATATAGGGAATGATGGCAGGGGAATGGAGGGATTGAGGGAGGGAGGGAGGGATGGAGGGATAAAGAGAATGATGGCAGGGGAATGGAGGGATTGAGGGAGGGAGGGAGGGATATAGGGAATGATGGCAGGGGAATGGAGGGATTGAGGGAGGGATAAAGGGAATGATGGCAGGGGAATGGAGGGATTTAGGGAGGGATAAAGAGAATGATGGCAGTGGAAGGGAGGAAGAGGGTGCCGGCAGGGGAAGGGAGGAAGGGGGTGACGGCAGGGTCCCTTCAGAGGAAGTTTAAAAAGGGGTACCTCCTGGTTTCTGCAAAAGACCCGTCCGTCTCAAAACAACTGCAAGTCACGTTCAATGTGTTAGAGTCTGTACAGCCAGATAGACACAACCACCTCGACTTCAACTTCCTTTACACATGAAGAGATGAACCGCACGCGTGTGTGTGTGTGTGTGTGTGTGAGATTGTGTGTGTGTGTGTGTGTGTGTGTGTGTGTGTGTGTGTGTGTGTGTGTGTGTGTGTGTGTGTGTGTGTACAGAGTCGTGTATGTGTGTTCAAATGTAAATCTAGCAGAAGTGTCCTTACAGCCCTGCTTTGTAGGGCAGCCCTAAAACTGTGTATCGGGGCGAAGACATTTGGACAGAGAGCCAAGAGTCAATTTAATCCAGCTTTATCTACAGAATGACCTCCCTCAACAGTGCAGGCATACTGTCATGATACTGTCATTGTCTCAGGCCCAGTGCTCTGTCTGCTCTAATAGTGTTATGGCTTCTCTTAGAATGTTGTGGGTCTACATGAGGGTGGGTGGGATTCAGTGGGGATAACAGTGTCTGCTTAATCAACCATTCTCAACCCAGTCCTTGGGGCCACTAGTCCTTTCACATATTTGGTGTATATTCAAAACTAGCCTAAATGATTCAACAAGTCATCTAATAGCCAAATGACTTAAGTGTTGAGACCTAAATGATTCATATGGTCAACTAATAGCCAAATGACTTGTAAATGTAGAATGTACTGTACAGGGGTGAGATGGGAAGAGTAAACCCGAGGGAGAAAATACCTGTTGGCCTCGTGCAGCATCTCACTCACAGGCAGTCTGATTTAGATAGAAAACAACCACGACAGAGGAAGACAGAACACAGACAAGGCTGAGGTTAGTGTCTACGGCCCGTGGTGACTACCTGTCCTGCTATGGTACTGACTGGCACCTTCGTTCGCTCACATAAGAGTGGACTTTATTTGGAAAGGTCAATTTCATTTTTCAATTACTGCTAAGAAGAGCAGCCGTTATGGTTCTAAACAGACTGAGGAGACATAGTGGTTCTAATGGTAACTGTGGTGCACCATCAGTCTCATAGAGAACTTTAAAGAACTATATGGACCATGTTTCATAGCAGTGTATGAAGGGAGAGAAGTGTTTAATAGATTGGTAGGGTATATTACAGCTTATTAACAGGCTGGGACTTAATGGAGAACAATCAAATCAACAGTTACTAAACCTACAACAAACTAATACCACTGTTTTCATTCAGTCCAGCTCCAAATGAAAACCTTCCGGTCAGAAGAGTATTATTCATTCAATAACCCAAACAAATACTTAACCCAATCCAATCTAATTCAATTATACAATTGAACACTTCCTGGACAAGTAATCACGCTAACTCCCAGCCAATATGTCGTTGGCAAGAAAATGCTGCAACGCCCAGTTCGTTAGCAATTAGCATGTGTCTGTTCTTCCGCTCAGGTTTCAGTCTAAATGCTAATGCTATGAATGCTAATCAGAGATCCATCTCCAGAACATCACAGACGACCCAATCTTAATTTGACATTAGAGTACATTAATGTGAATGCAGATCTCAAATTAAGATTTGGCCCTAGGAGATGGACATAGATTTTCTGTTTTGTTGTAAAAATATGAATAACAGAGAAATGTGAAGACAGAGAGTTGAAAATGGTAAGGTCCAGCTTTATAAGTGATGGTGACTGTGAGGTTGTGTTATAGAGATGAGTAGATAGATAGATGATGTTAGACAGTCAAAGTTCAGGCAAAGCTGTCCCCAGCAAGCAGACAGTGAGCGATGTACAGAGAGACAGAGGAGCAGCCAGCTCTCCTTCCATAGCAACCACAGCCACAGAGACAGACACAGACACAGGAAGGACAACACACAGGACCAACAAGATGGAGGGTGGAATGGCTTCTTATTCCACAGATGAAGGCTTTGATTAGCATTGGTGGAGAAGCACAGTGAAACACCCATTTCACATGGACTTAATGGACGAGTCTGACAGCTAGTCAACTCTAGAAAGACACGACGACCCAAAACGAGACTGAGAGGGATAAAGAGGAAATGAGATGAGTGTCCATCTTGGTCTTTGAGTGGATCTCAGCATGTTCAGTACCTAATAAAGATGAGGACCCCAGAGATTTACACCCTATTATAGACATTCTAACATGTAGCTTATGCCGGTTAGTACCACTCACTTGCTCCAGTAGACCTTTCCACTGAGGGTCTGCATCTCTCCCAGCATGGCCAGCAACAGGGACGACTTCCCACAACCCACCTGGCCCACGATCATGGTCAGCTGACCTGGAGATCAGACACAGGACAAGAAGACACTACAGTGCCTTGCGAAAGTATTCGGCCCCCTTGAACTTTGCGACCTTTTGCCACATTTCAGGCTTCAAACATAAAGATATAAAACTGTATTTTTTTGTGAAGAATCAACAACAAGTGGGACACAATCGTGAAGTGGAACGACATTTATTGGATATTTCAAACTTTTTTAACAAATCAAAAACTGAAAAATTGGGCGTGCAAAATTATTCAGCCCCTTTACTTTCAGTGCAGCAAACTCTCTCCAGAAGTTCAGTGAGGATCTCTGAATGATCCAATGTTGACCTAAATGACTAATGATGATAAATACAATCCACCTGTGTGTAATCAAGTCTCCGTATAAATGCACCTGCACTGTGATAGTTTCAGAGGTCCGTTAAAAGCGCAGAGAGCATCATGAAGAACAAGGAACACACCAGGCAGGTCCGAGATACTGTTGTGAAGAAGTTTAAAGCCGGATTTGGATACAAAAAGATTTCCCAAGCTTTAAACATCCCAAGGAGCACTGTGCAAGCGATAATATTGAAATGGAAGGAGTATCAGACCACTGAAAATCTACCAAGACCTGGCCGTCCCTCTAAACTTTCAGCTCATACAAGGAGAAGACTGATCAGAGATGCAGCCAAGAGGCCCATGATCACTCTGGATGAACTGCAGAGATCTACAGCTGAGGTGGGAGACTCTGTCCATAGGACAACAATCAGTGGTATATTGCACAAATCTGTCCTTTATGGAAGAGTGGCAAGAAGAAAGCCATTTCTTAAAGATATCCATAAAAAGTGTTGTTTAAAGTTTGCCACAAGCCACCTGGGAGACACACCAAACATGTGGAAGAAGGTGCTCTGGTCAGATGAAACCAAAATTGAACTTTTTGGCAACAATGCAAAACGTTATGTTTGACGTAAAAGCACCACAGCTCATCACCATGAACACACCATCCCCACTGTCAAACATGGTGGTGGCAGCATCATGGTTTGGGCCTGCTTTTCTTCAGCAGGGACAGGGAAGATGGTTAAAATTGATGGGAAGATGTATGGAGCCAAATACAGGACCATTCTGGAAGAAAACCTGATGGAGTCTGCAAAAGACCTGAGACTGGGACGGAGATTTGTCTTCCAACAAGACAATGATCCAAAACATAAAGCAAAATCTACAATGGAATGGTTCAAAAATAAACATATCCAGGTGTTAGAATGGCCAAGTCAAAGTCCAGACCTGAATCCAATCAAGAATCTGTGGAAAGAACTGAAAACTGCTGTTCACAAATGCTCTCCGTCCAACCTCACTGAGCTCTAGCTGTTTTGCAAGGAGGAATGGGAAAAAATTTCAGTCTCTCGATGTGCAAAACTGATAGAGACATACCCCAAGCGACTTACAGCTGTAATCGCAGCAAAAGGTGGCGCTACAAAGTATTAAGTTAAGGGGGCTGAATAATTTTGCACGCCCAATTTTTCAGTTTTTGATTTGTTAAAAAAGTTTGAAATAACCAATAAATGTCGTTCCACTTCATGATTGTGTCCCACTTGTTGCTGATTCTTCACAAAAAAATACAGTTTTATATCTTTATGTTTGAAGCCTGAAATGTGGCAAAAGGTCACAAAGTTCAAGGGGGCCGAATACTTTCGCAAGGCACTGTATCTATTTATTTTTTTTATTTTTTATTTCACCTTTATTTAACCAGGTAGGCTAGTTGAGAACAAGTTCTCATTTGCAACTGCGACCTGGCCAAGATAAGGCATAGCAGTGTGAACAGACAACACAGAGTTACACATGGAGTAAACAATTAACAAGTCAATAACACAGTAGAAAAAAGGGGAGTCTATATATACATTGTGTGCAAAAGGCATGAGAAGGTAGGCAAATAATTACAATTATGCAGATTAACACTGGAGTGATAAATGATCAGATGGTTATGTACAGGTAGAGATATTGGTGTGCAAAAGAGCAGAAAAATAAATAAATAAAAACAGTATGGGGATGAGGTAGGTGAAAATGGGTGGGCTATTTACCAATAGACTATGTACAGCTGCAGCGATCGGTTAGCTGCTCAGATAGCAGATGTTTGAAGTTGGTGAGGGAGATAAAAGTCTCCAACTTCAGCGATTTTTGCAATTCGTTCCAGTCACAGGCAGCAGAGAACTGGAACGAAAGGCGGCCAAATGAGGTGTTGGCTTTAGGGATGATCAGTGAGATACACCTGCTGGAGCGCGTGCTACGGATGGGTGTTGCCATCGTAACCAGTGAACTGAGATAAGGCGGAGCTTTACCTAGCATGGACTTGTAGATGACCTGGAGCCAGTGGGTCTGGCGACGAATATGTAGCGAGGGCCAGCCGACTAGAGCATACAAGTCGCAGTGGTGGGTGGTATAAGGTGCTTTAGTGACAAAACGGATGGCACTGTGATAAACTGCATCCAGTTTGCTGAGTAGAGTGTTGGAAGCAATTTTGTAGATGACATCGCCGAAGTCGAGGATCGGTAGGATAGTCAGTTTTACTAGGGTAAGTTTGTGAAGTGAGTGAGTGAAGGAGGCTTTGTTGCGGAATAGAAAGCCGACTCTTGATTTGATTTTCGATTGGAGATGTTTGATATGGGTCTGGAAGGAGAGTTTAGAGTCTAGCCAGACACCTAGGTACTTATAGATGTCCACATATTCAAGGTTGGAACCATCCAGGGTGGTGATGCTGGTCAGGCGTGCGGGTGCAGGCAGCGAACGGTTGAAAAGCATGCATTTGGTTTTACTAGCGTTTAAGAGCAGTTGGAGGCCACGGAAGGAGTGCTGTATGGCATTGAAGCTCGTTTGGAGGTTAGATAGCACAGTGTCCAAGGACGGGCCGGAAGTATATAGAATGGTGTCGTCTGCGTAGAGGTGGATCAGGGAATCGCCCGCAGCATGAGAAACATCATTGATATATACAGAGAAAAGAGTCGGCCCGAGAATTGAACCCTGTGGCACCCCCATAGAGACTGCCAGAGGACCGGACAGCATGCCCTCCGATTTGACACACTGAACTCTGTCTGCAAAGTAATTGGTGAACCAGGCAAGGCAGTCATCCGAAAAACCGAGGCTACTGAGTCTGCCGATAAGAATACGGTGATTGACAGAGTCGAAAGCCTTGGCAAGGTCTATGAAGACGGCTGCACAGTACTGTCTTTTATCGATGGCGGTTATGATATCGTTTAGTACCTTGAGCGTGGCTGAGGTACACCCGTGACCGGCTCGGAAACCAGATTGCACAGCGGAGAAGGTACGGTGGGATTCAAGATGGTCAGTGACCTGTTTGTTGACTTGGCTTTCGAAGACCTTAGATAGGCAGGGCAGGATGGATATAGGTCTGTAACAGTTTGGGTCCAGGGTGTCGCCCCCTTTGAAGAGGGGGATGACTGCGGCAGCTTTCCAATCCTTGGGGATCTCAGACGATATGAAAGAGAGGTTGAACAGGCTGGTAATAGGGGTTGCGACAATGGCGGCGGATAGTTTCAGGAATAGAGGGTCCAGATTGTCAAGCCCAGCTGATTTGTACGGGTCCAGGTTTTGCAGCTCTTTCAGAACATCTGCTATCTGGATTTGGGTAAAGGAGAACCTGGAGAGGCTTGGGCGAGTAGCTGCGGGGGGGGGGGGGGAGCTGTTGGCCGAGGTTGGAGTAGCCAGGCGGAAGGCATGGCCAGCCGTTGAGAAATGCTTGTTGAAGTTTTCGATAATCATGGATTTATCGGTGGTGACCGTGTTACCTAGCCTCAGTGCAGTGGGCAGCTGGGAGGAGGTGCTCTTGTTCTCCATGGACTTCACAGTGTCCCAGAACTTTTTGGAGTTGGAGCTACAGGATGCAAACTTCTGCCTGAAGAAGTTGGCTTTAGCTTTCCTGACTGACTGTGTGTATTGGTTCCTGACTTCCCTGAACAGTTGCATATCGCGGGGACTATTCGATGTTAGTGCAGTCCGCCACAGGATGTTTTTGTGCTGGTCGAGGGCAGTCAGGTCTGGAGTGAACCAGGGGCTATATCTGTTCTTAGTTCTGCATTTTTTGAACGGAGCATGCTTATCTAAAATGGTGAGGAAGTTACTTTTAAAGAAAGACCAGGCATCCTCAACTGACGGGATGAGGTCAATATCCTTCCAGGATACCCGGGCCAGGTCGATTAGAAAGGCCTGTTCACAGAAGTGTTTTAGGGAGCGTTTGACAGTGATGAGGGGTGGTCGTTTGACTGCGGCTCCGTAGCGGATACAGGCAATGAGGCAGTGATCGCTGAGATCCTGGTTGTAGACAGCGGAAGTGTATTTGGAGGGCCAGTTGGTCAGGATGACGTCAATGAGGGTGCCCTTGTTTACAGAGTTAGGGTTGTACCTGGTGGGTTCCTTGATGATTTGAGTGAGATTGAGGGCATCTAGCTTAGATTGTAGGACTGCCGGGGTGTTAAGCATATCCCAGTTTAGGTCACCTAACAGAACAAACTCTGAAGCTAGATGGGGGGCGATCAATTCACAAATGGTGTCCAGGGCACAGCTGGGAGCTGAGGGGGGTCGGTAGCAGGCGGCAACAGTGAGAGACTTATTTCTGGAGAGAGTAATTTTCAAAATTAGTAGTTCGAACTGTTTGGGTATGGACCTGGAAAGTATGACATTACTTTGCAGGCTATCTCTGCAGTAGACTGCAACTCCTCCCCCTTTGGCAGTTCTATCTTGACGGAAGATGTTATAGTTGGGTATGGAAATCTCAGAATTTTTGGTGGCCTTCCTGAGCCAGGATTCAGACACGGCAAGGACATCAGGGTTAGCAGAGTGTGCTAGAGCAGTGAGTAAGACACACTTAGGGAGGAGGCTTCTGATGTTGACATGCATGAAACCAAGGCTTTTTCGATCACAGAAGTCAACAAATGAGGGTGCCTGGGGACATGCAGGGCCTGGGTTTACCTCCACATCACCCGCGGAACAGAGAAGGAGTAGTATGAGGGTGCGGCTGAAGGCTATCAAAACTGGTCGCCTAGGGCGTTGGGGACAGAGAATAAGAGGAGCAGGTTTCTGGGCATGGTAGAATATATTCAGGGCATAATGCGCAAACAGGGGTATGGTGGGGTGCGGGTACAGCGGAGGTAAGCCCAGGCACTGGGTGATGATGAGAGAGGTTGTATCTCTGGACATGCTGGTTGTAATGGGTGAGGTCACTGCATGTGTGGGGGGTGGGACAAAGGAGGTATCAGGGGTATAAAGAGTGGAACTAGGGGCTCCATTGTAAACTAAAACAATGATAACTAACCTGCACAACAGTATACAAGGCATATTGACATTTGAGAGAGACATACAGCGAGGCATACAGTAATCACAGGTGTTGAATTGGGAGAGCTAGCTAAAACAGTAGGTGAGACAACAACAGCTAATCAGCTAGCACAACAACAGCAGGTAGAATGGCGATTGATTAGGCAGAGAGGGTCGGATTAACTACACACAGAGCCTAAGTGCGGCTGGGGCCGACAGATAAAACATAAACAAGCAGAATGGATTACCGTGATTAATGGACAGTCCAGCATGCATCAGCTATGTAGCCAAGTGATCAGTGTCCAAGGGGCAGCGGTGGATGGGGCAGGGAAGCTGGACTGGCGAGTGTTATCCAGGTTAGAAAACTAACAATGACTAAATAGCTTGTAGCCAGTTAGCTGGTTAGCTTCTGGAGGTTCTTGATTGTGTTCTAAAAATGTAAAGATTATAGCGGTTCCGTATCACATTGGGTGAGGCAGGTTACCGGAAGGTATAAACAAATTAAAAATCGAAAAGGGATAGAAAGTAAATATGGGTTCAGTGAGTGTTTGGGACGCGGCGATTCAGACGGTTAGCAGGCCTGTGCTAACAAGCTAACAGTTAGTGGACGGTGCTAAACACGGTAGCAGTTAGCGGACCGGGCTAAACAAGCTAGCAGTTAGCAGGCCGAATTTGCAAGCAAGGAGATAGCAAGGGCTAGAGAGTTAGCCTTTGGGGACGTCGCGATGGGGGGAGTCTGTTTATTCCTCTTCATGCGGTGACATCGATGGACCGGTCGTGGGTCTGGATATTGTAGCCCAGGAGCTCAAAATGTTCCGTTTGCAATGGGAATCCGGGGATGAAAAATAAAAATAAAATAATAAATAGGTCCGTTATGCTCTGGTTAGAGTCGCGTTGTTCGAACTGGCGAGAGCTTTCCGAGCTAAAGGTTAGCTGATGACCGGTTAGCTGAAGACCGCTAGCAATGTTTTGCTGAAGCTGGTAGTTAGTTGGCTAGCTTCAGTTGAGGGGTTCCAGATCCGAAGTAAATATAAATACTTTAGGAAAAATAGCTACGTTGGGTGAGGCGGGTTGCAGGAGAGTATTTAGAAGAAGTTGAGGTTCAGCAAAAAGTTTTAAAGATATGTGAAGAAAAAAAAAAAAAAAAAAAAACGAAAACAAACGATATATACAAGGGACACGACACGACAACACGTCCTACTGCTACGCCATCTTGGATCGGCTCAGATATATAAAGATAAGAAGACACTATATAAAGATAAGAAGACACTATATAAAGATATGAAGACACTATATAAAGATAAGAAGACACTATATAAAGATATGAAGACACTATATGAAGATAAGAAGACACTATATAAAGGTATGAAGACACTATATAAAGATAAGAAGACACTATATAAAGATAAGAAGACACTATATAAAGATATGAAGACACTTTATAAAGATATGAAGACACTATATAAAGATAAGAAGACACTATATAAAGGTATGAAGACACTATATAAAGATAAGAAGACACTATATAAAGGTATGAAGACACTATATAAAGGTATGAAGACACTATATAATGATAAGAAGACACTATATAAAGATAAGAAGACACTATATAAAGATAAGAAGACACTATATAAAGATAAGAAGACACTATATAAAGATAAGAAGACACTATATAAAGATAAGAAGACACTATATAAAGATAAGAAGACACTATATAAAGATATGAAGACACTATATAAAGATAAGAAGACACTATATAAAGATATGAAGACACTATATGAAGATAAGAAGACACTATATAAAGGTATGAAGACACTATATAAAGATAAGAAGACACTATATAAAGATAAGAAGACACTATATAAAGATAAGAAGACACTATATAAAGATAAGAAGACACTATATAAAGATAAGAAGACACTATGTAAAGGTATGAAGACACTATATAAAGATATGAAGACACTATATGAAGATAAGAAGACACTATATAAAGATAAGAAGACACTATATAAAGGTAAGAAGACACTATATAAAGATAAGAAGACACTATATAAAGATAAGAAGACACTATATAAAGATAAGAAGACACTATATAAAGATAAGAAGACACTATATAAAGATAAGAAGACACTATATAAAGATAAGAAGACACTATATAAAGGTAAGAAGACACTATATACAGATAAGAAGACACTATATAAAGATAAGAAGACACTATATAAAGATATGAAGACACTATATAAAGGTAAGAAGACACTATATAAAGATAAGAAGACACTATATAAAGGTAAGAAGACACTATATAAAGATAAGAAGACACTATATAAAGATAAGAAGACACTATATAAAGATATGAAGACACTATATAAAGGTAAGAAGACACTATATAAAGATAAGAAGACACTATATAAAGATAAGAAGACACTATATAAAGATAAGAAGACACTATATAAAGATAAGAAGACACTATATAAAGGTAAGAAGACACTATATAAAGCATTAGAGACAACAGATTGTTCTATGTCAATCTGACATTGATAATGTCTGTTACAGCCCTGGTTAAATCTTAAAAGTAGGACAGGATATTGGGATATCTTTACACTCACAATTTAGATCAGTCATGTTTCCACATCAGTGGAGGCTGGTGGGAGGAGTTATAGGAGGATGGGCTCATTATAATGGCTAGAATGGAGAATTAATTGAACGGAGTCAATCATGTAGTTTCCATACGTTTGATACCGTTCCATTTATTACATTCCAGCCATTATAATGAGCCTGTCCTCCTATAGCTCCTCCCACCAGCCTCCACTGTTCCACATATCCTACATAACACATCTACTCCCTCAGCTGCAGCAAATAGTGGACTACCAGGACCAGCCTATCCTGTTTGTCTTAGCTGTCATATCTTACAGGCCACGGGCCATGAGGTCATAGCAGGGAGATATACTACACTGTCACACACACACACAAACACACACACAGCTGGTGTTAGATATACTACACTGACTGTCGACGACCTCCTAAACAGGACGCAGCCTGGCGTTGCCATAGTGTTCCCAGCAGGATCGGGTTACCTGTTGGAATGCAGATGTTGATGTCGGACAACGTTGACAAGTTGCTTCCCCATGTGAAGAATCCACCGTTCACCTGAACAGGATACAGTGGGATCAGGCTGACAGAAAAGCATTAGACATGGAGCCTACATGACATGGAGCCTACATGACATGGAGCCTACATGACATGGAGCCTAAATGGCATGGAGCCTACATGTTATAGTCTGCAGCTGGTGGTTTAGATACGTATGTGTACATAGAAATAATGAACCATTTAGGTCTTTAAGGCAAATATAATAGCATGTTTACATAGTTATGTTGTGTTTTATGTCTTGTCCGATTCCACTGTTTATTATAGCCAGTAATCCCCCTCCCTTCCATCCCCTACAGCAAAACCACACAAGATCTGAGATTCAGTGACACAGAACTAATAAATACAAGTTGAAAATGAAAGACAGACGTCTTATTACCGCTGAGAAAAGAGACTTGGTAAATTAAGTTTGTAAATAGACAGAGCGGATGTTACGGGGGTGAGGACCAGAGGGGATGGGGAGTCTTGAAAGGGAGGCTGGGATAGGGGTAGAGAGAGGTAGAGAGGGAGTGGAGGAAGATAGGGGTAGAGAGAGGTAGAGAGGGAGTGGAGGAAGATACGGGTAGAGAGAGGTAGAGAGGGAGTGGAGGAAGATACGGGTAGAGAGAGGTAGAGAGGGAGTGGAGGAAGATACGGGTAGAGAGAGGTAGAGAGGGAGTGGAGGAAGATACGGGTAGAGAGAGGTAGAGAGGGAGTGGAGGAAGATACGGGTAGAGAGAGGTAGAGAGAGAGTGGAGGAAGATACGGGTACGCTGGGAGGCAGAGATGGGGGGGATAAGATAGAGAGAAGGGGTGATGGGAGACAGAGGAGGGTAGAGAGAGGTAGAGAGAAGGGGTGATGGGAGACAGAGAGGAGGTAGAGAGAGGTAGAGAGAAGGGGTGATGGGAGACAGAGAGGAGGGTAGAGAGAGGCAGAGAGAAGGGGTGATGTGAGACAGAGAGGAGGGTAGAGAGAGGCAGAGAGAAGGGGTGATGTGAGACAGAGAGGAGGGTAGAGAGAGGTAGAGAGAAGGGGTGATGTGAGATAGAGGGGAGGGTAGCGAGAGGCAGAGAGAAGGGGTGATGGGAGACAGAGGAGGGTAGAGAGAGGCAGAGAGAAGGGGTGATGGGAGACATAGGAGGGTAGAGAGAGGTAGAGAGAAGGGGTAATGGGAGACAGAGGAGGGTAGAGAGAGGCAGAGAGAAGGGGTGATGGGAGACAGTGAGGAAGGTAGAGAAAGGCAGAGAGAAGGGGTGATGGGAGACAGTGAGGAAGGTAGAGAGAGGCAGAGAGAGAAAGCGGTTGAGATGAGAGAGGAGACAGAGAAAGAAGATTTGTCTGGTTCACACACAGCAGCAGCCCATCCATTCGACCCTCCTGCTGCCCCCAAGCTCATTAACAGACTGCCTACAATAATGCTGTGGGTCCACAGGGATAGCAACAGGATGTGGACCCCAAAGAGACCAGAACAGGGGCTGAGAACATGTCAGTTAATGACACGGGGCACAGGGTTCTCTGTTCTCATGAGAATCCCCTGCCTCTGACTCATTATGTGGGTCCTGAGAGTTTAAACTGTCGGTAAATGTTGACTTCTCCTCAGGGTGTGTTTCACACAATGGACAGGCCAAGAGATGAAACATCTGCTGTGAGAGATAGACAGTGGTAACATCTGCTGTGAGAGATAGACAGTGGTAACATCCGTGGTGAGAGATAGACAGTGGTAACATCCGTGGTGAGAGATATACAGTGGTAACATCTGCTGTGAGAGATAGACAGTGGTAACATCTGCTGTGAGAGATAGACAGTGGTAGCATCTGCTGTGAGAGATAGACAGTGGTAACATCCGTGGTGAGAGATAGACAGTGGTAACATCTGCTGTGAGAGATAGACAGTGGTAACATCCATGGTGAGAGATAGACAGTGGTAACATCCGTGGTGAGAGATAGACAGTGGTAACATCCGTGGTGAGAGATAGACAGTGGTAACATCCGTGGTGAGAGATAGACAGTGGTAACATCCGTGGTGAGAGATAGACAGTGGCAACATCTGCTGTGAGAGATAGACAGTGGTAACATCTGCTGTGAGAGATAGACAGTGGTAACATCCGCGGTGAGAGATAGACAGTGGTAACATCCGTGGTGAGAGATAGACAGTGGTAACATCCGTGGTGAGAGATAGACAGTGGTAACATCCGTGGTGTCACGTGTTACTAGAGTGAATGACCTGGGCGGATGTGACAAAAAGGCCAGTTTAAAGGTTTGAGGACAACTGTCAGACTCCAGCTCAGAAGCCTCTACGTGTCTAAGTGTCTACGTGTGACTCAACTGTCAGACTCCAGCTCAGAAGCCTCTACGTGTCTACGTGTCTACGTGTGACTCAACTGTCAGACTCCAGCTCAGAAGCCTCTGCGTGTCTACGTGTCTACGTGTCTACGTGTGACTCAACTGTCAGACTCCAGCTCAGAAGCCTCTACGTGTCTACGTGTCTACGTGTGACTCAACTGTCAGACTCCAGCTCAGAAGCCTCTACGTGTCTACGTGTCTACGTGTGACTCAACTGTCGGACTCCAGCTCAGAAGCCCCTGCGTGTCTACGTGTCTACGTGTGACTCAACTGTCAGACTCCAGCTCAGAAGCCTCTACGTGTCTACGTGTCTACGTGTGACTCAACTGTCGGACTCCAGCTCAGAAGCCTCTACGTGTCTACGTGTGACTCAACTGTCAGACTCCAGCTCAGAAGCCTCAGCGTGTCTACGTGTCTACGTGTCTACGTGTGACTCAACTGTCAGACTCCAGCTCAGAAGCCTCTGCGTGTCTACGTGTCTACGTGTGACTCAACTGTCAGACTCCAGCTCAGAAGCCTCTACGTGTCTACGTGTCTACGTGTGACTCAACTGTCGGACTCCAGCTCAGAAGCCTCTATGTGTCTACGTGTCTACGTGTGACTCAACTGTCAGACTCCAGCTCAGAAGCCTCTACGTGTCTACGTGTCTACGTGTGACTCAACTGTCGGACTCCAGCTCAGAAGCCTCTGCGTGTCTACGTGTCTACATGTCTACGTGTGACTCAACTGTCGGACTCCAGCTCAGAAGCCTCTACGTGTCTACGTGTCTACGTGTCTACGTGTGACTCAACTGTCGGACTCCAGCTCAGAAGCCTCTGCGTGTCTACGTGTCTACGTGTGACTCAACTGTCAGACTCCAGCTCAGAAGCCTCTACGTGTCTACGTGTGACTCAACTGTCAGACTCCAGCTCAGAAGCCCCTGCGTGTCTACGTGTCTACGTGTGACTCAACTGTCAGACTCCAGCTCAGAAGCCCCTGCGTGTCTACGTGTCTACGTGTGACTCAACTGTCAGACTCCAGCTCAGAAGCCCCTGCGTGTCTACGTGTCTACGTGTGACTCAACTGTCAGACTCCAGCTCAGAAGCCTCTGCGTGTCTACGTGTGACTCAACTGTCAGACTCCAGCTCAGAAGCCCCTGCGTGTCTACGTGTCTACGTGTGACTCAACTGTCAGACTCCAGCTCAGAAGCCCCTGCGTGTCTACGTGTCTACGTGTGACTCAACTGTCAGACTCCAGCTCAGAAGCCTCTACGTGTCTACGTGTCTACGTGTGACTCAACTGTCAGACTCCAGCTCAGAAGCCTCTGCGTGTCTACGTGTCTACGTGTGACTCAACTGTCAGACTCCAGCTCAGAAGCCCCTGCGTGTCTACGTGTGACTCAACTGTCGGACTCCAGCTCAGAAGCCCCTGCGTGTCTACGTGTCTACGTGTGACTCAACTGTCAGACTACAGCTCAGAAGCCCCTGCGTGTCTACGTGTCTACGTGTGACTCAACTGTCGGACTCCAGCTCAGAAGCCTCTGCGTGTCTACGTGTCTACGTGTGACTCAACTGTCAGACTCCAGCTCAGAAGCCTCTGCGTGTCTACGTGTCTACGTGTGACTCAACTGTCAGACTCCAGCTCAGAAGCCTCTACGTGTCTACGTGTCTACGTGTGACTCAACTGTCAGACTCCAGCTCAGAAGCCTCTGCGTGTCTACGTGTCTACGTGTGACTCAACTGTCAGACTCCAGCTCAGAAGCCTCTGCGTGTCTACGTGTCTACGTGTCTACGTGTGACTCAACTGTCAGACTCCAGCTCAGAAGCCTCTGCGTGTCTACGTGTCTACGTGTGACTCAACTGTCAGACTCCAGCTCAGAAGCCTCTACGTGTCTACGTGTCTACGTGTGACTCAACTGTCAGACTCCAGCTCAGAAGCCTCTGCGTGTCTACGTGTCTACGTGTGACTCAACTGTCAGACTCCAGCTCAGAAGCCCCTGCGTGTCTACGTGTCTACGTGTGACTCAACTGTCAGACTCCAGCTCAGAAGCCTCTGCGTGTCTACGTGTGACTCAACTGTCAGACTCCAGCTCAGAAGCCTCTGCGTGTCTACGTGTCTACGTGTCTACGTGTGACTCAACTGTCAGACTCCAGCTCAGAAGCCTCTGCGTGTCTACGTGTCTACGTGTGACTCAACTGTCAGACTCCAGCTCAGAAGCCTCTGCGTGTCTACGTGTGACTCAACTGTCAGACTCCAGCTCAGAAGCCTCTGCGTGTCTACGTGTCTACGTGTCTACGTGTGACTCAACTGTCAGACTCCAGCTCAGAAGCCCCTGCGTGTCTACGTGTGACTCAACTGTCAGACTCCAGCTCAGAAGCCTCTGCGTGTCTACGTGTCTACGTGTGACTCAACTGTCAGACTCCAGCTCAGAAGCCTCTGCGTGTCTACGTGTCTACGTGTGACTCAACTGTCAGACTCCAGCTCAGAAGCCTCTGCGTGTCTACGTGTCTACGTGTGACTCAACTGTCAGACTCCAGCTCAGAAGCCCCTGCGTGTCTACGTGTGACTCAACTGTCAGACTCCACCTCAGAAGCCTCTGCGTGTCTACGTGTCTACATGTGACTCAACTGTCAGACTCCAGCTCAGAAGCCTCTGCGTGTCTACGTGTCTACGTGTGACTCAACTGTCAGACTCCAGCTCAGAAGCCTCTGCGTGTCTACGTGTCTACGTGTGACTCAACTGTCAGACTCCAGCTCAGAAGCCCCTGCGTGTCTACGTGTGACTCAACTGTCAGACTCCAGCTCAGAAGCCCCTGCGTGTCTACGTGTCTACGTGTGACTCAACTGTCAGACTCCAGCTCAGAAGCCCCTGCGTGTCTACGTGTCTACGTGTGACTCAACTGTCAGACTCCAGCTCAGAAGCCTCTGCGTGTCTACGTGTCTACGTGTGACTCAACTGTCAGACTCCAGCTCAGAAGCCTCTACGTGTCTACGTGTCTACGTGTGACTCAACTGTCAGACTCCAGCTCAGAAGCCTCTGCGTGTCTACGTGTCTACGTGTGACTCAACTGTCAGACTCCAGCTCAGAAGCCTCTACGTGTCTACGTGTCTACGTGTGACTCAACTGTCAGACTCCAGCTCAGAAGCCTCTGCGTGTGTACGTGTGACTCAACTGTCAGACTCCAGCTCAGAAGCCTCTACGTGTCTACGTGTCTACGTGTCTACGTGTGACTCAACTGTCAGACTCCAGCTCAGAAGCCTCTGCGTGTCTACGTGTGACTCAACTGTCAGACTCCAGCTCAGAAGCCTCTACGTGTCTACGTGTGACTCAACTGTCAGACTCCAGCTCAGAAGCCCCTGCGTGTCTACGTGTCTACGTGTCTACGTGTGACTCAACTGTCAGACTCCAGCTCAGAAGCCTCTGCGTGTCTACGTGTCTACGTGTGTGACATGGCTGCACATGTACGTGAGCTACAGCTTGTCTGTGAGTTGATAGCCTACGTGTCTGTTCCTGTGTCCGTGCATGCAGTCAGACAGTGTGTGCGGTGCTGTGTGTGTCACAGGTCCTGAGAAGAAGGGCCAATGAGCTTGTTGAGGTGTTGAACTTTGACCCCTGACCTTGACAGCCACGTCCTCAGTCTCGTTAGGTCGCAGTGGTCTGCGTGCTGGCTGCTCATAGTTGTCCATCTGGTAGAGCAGGGGCTGCTTCCTGTTTATAGCCTTGGTCTGGAGAGAGAGAGGGGGGGGGGGGGGGGAGAGGGGAGAGGGAGAGAGAGGGAGGGAGGGGGATGGGCAGGGAGAGGGGAGAGGGAGGGAGAGAAAGGGAGGGAGGGAGAGAGGGAGAGGGGAGAGGAAGGGAGGGAGAGGGGGGAGAGAGAGAGGGAGGGAGGGATAGAATGAAAGACAGAAATGGGGAGAGGGAGATGAAGGGAGGGTGAGAAAACAGAAAGAGAGAGATTGCATTCAGTGATAAACTTGGCCCCTCATCCGCTGTAACCTCCAGGGAGGACCCCCTCTCAGACCCTGACTGAGACTGTCCCCAGAGGGAGCTTCTTATCCCCTACCCCTCATCCCCAAGACATCCCTCCCTCCATCCCTCCTTCAGCCCTAAACAAATGGCTCCTCCATCTCACACTAACCCCTCCACCACTCGGTCTCCGTCTCCCTCCACTCCTTCTGAGGAGTCCAACACAGAAATAAACCTGTCAAAGTCCTGAGAACAGCTGAAGACATGACGAGACTGGCAGCAACCAGCAACTTAACGACTCCTGGTTGAGATTCCCCATGAAACACTGCTGCTAGATTGACACGGTGTGTAGTTACAGTTCCTCCTTCTACAGAGACCAGATCTGCTCTGGTCAAACAGACACTTTCTCTGCAGTTCCACCAACAGCTTGAAGTTAGAAACACGTTGGCTCTGAAACTTGGTCAGTTGAAAAGCATCATAACCATCACATCATCCTGACGAGTCCATTAGCCGTGTTGGGAGCTGTGGAAACCCTGTAGTAACACAGTAGTTGTTGTATTCCATGCTGGCTGTAAATGAATAGCTCCTGGATTAGGCTCTGTGCTGTGCTGGCTGAATGTCCAGCATTAGCTGCTCTGGCAGAGGGACAGATAAGTAATTGGGTCATGTTCATTAGGGACCAAAGTGAACAAACAGACTGAAACGCTAAGCGACTACCTCGAAACACACCATTTAGTTTACATTTTGCTTCAGTGTTCCCTACTAAACACGACTCAGGCCTGTAATTGGGGCAGTGTTTGGTAATAGGGATGGTGGTGTGTGTGTGTGTGTGTGTGTGTGTGTGTGTGTGTGTGTGTGTGTGTGTGTGTGTACTAACCGTCCCAGGGTGTTTCTTACAGGCCTCTAGGGACACAGACATGTCTCCGTTCCTCCAGCTGTCATCGCCAATCTCATCGCTCTGCAGGAACTCACCCAGCTTCTGGACACTGTGGATAGGACACGATATGATAGGGGACACACACACACATAAATAACCCTTCTATGATACAAATAAGATTCCAGCAGATTGTCTAGCTGGTAACTATCCAGTATTCAGTATCCCTGGGCGTCCTCAGTAGGTCTCTCACCTGACCATGGCCTTGACTGCGAAGCGGACCACGGTGGAGAGCAGAAACAGTGGGGTAACCAGGATGTGGAAGAGGGCCAGAGCAGCGAAGGCCTCTGAGGAGCTGGGTTTGGACTTGTTGATCAGGGCGTGGCTGACAAACGTCTGACAGAGACACAAAGACACACAGATACTCAGTTTGGTTTTGTTACCAGATTTCAGAGCTGGCAAAACACTAGCTACAATTGGCCCGAAAAATGGCCTGCAGGATACAGGGATGATGAGAAACCCTCTTACCACAAGCACAGCAGCGATGGGGATAGCAGCATTCATGAAAACTGGGGAGGAAAAGAGGTCATATTATGTAGCAACAGAGAGCCTTTGGAGAGAACAAAGACATGTTCAAACTTCAAAGATCTTAAGTCAAACTGAGCCCCAAATATAAATGAGGACAGAATATAAGCAGTGTGAGTGTCTTACTGGACAAAATGGGGGGATTTCACAGCTCAAAATAAAGGATGTGATAGCTATTATAAAGTAACAGAGGAGATGTGTCTTATTGGAGGTGTAGAGGGCCAAGGTGTGTGTGTCTCACTAGACATGGAGGTGTAGAGGGCGAAGGTGTGTGTGTCTCACTAGACATGGAGGTGTAGAGGGCGAAGGTGTGTGTGTGTCTCACTAGACATGAAGGTGTAGAGGGGGCGTAGGTGTGTGTGTTTCACTAGACATGGAGGTGTAGAGGGCGAAGGTGTGTGTGTCTCACTAGACATGGAGGCGTTAGAGGACGAAGGTGTGTGTGTGTCTCACTAGACATGGAGGTGTAGAGGGCCAAGATGTGTGTGTGTCTCACTAGACATGGAGGTGTAGAGGGCCAAGTTGTGTGTGTGTCTCACTAGACATGGAGGTGTAGAGGGCCAAGGTGTGTGTGTGTCTCACTAGACATGGAGGTGTAGAGGGCCAAGGTGTGTGTGTGTCTCACTAGACATGGAGGTGTAGAGGGCCAAGGTGTGTGTGTGTCTCACTAGACATGGAGGTGTAGAGGGCGAAGGTGTGTGTGTGTCTCACTAGACATGGAGGTGTAGAGGGTGAAGGTGTGTGTGTGTCTCACTAGACATGGAGGTGTAGAGGGCGAAGGTGCGGAGGCTGGTGAGCTCTTTGCCCCTGGTATCTTCTACACTGTCACAGAAGATGTTCTCCCAGGCGTACAGCTTCAGCAGCTTGATCCCCTTCAGAATCTCTGTGGTTTTCTTCAGACGTTCCGTAGACTGGTCCTGTCAGAAGAGGGCGATGCCTTACTGAAGATTTAAACTACAAAATAATATAAATATATTCTCACTTCAACTGTTTTTAAAGGTTATTGTTTCCTTATCATATACTGTTTCCCTCATCACAACAGAAAATAACTGAAATCACTCAAATCTAGGCTATTTATTGATGGTAAAGCTTGCAGGTTCATATCTAAAGAGACAGCGAAACTACGGTCTAAGGGATTGGTGCAGGCAGTGTACAACCTGAGTGTCTCAACGTGAACAGAGGGTGACTCACCAGGGTGCTCTTCTGGGTGTCAGCCAGCTTGGTAGCGATCAGGTATTGGACTGGAGCCAGCAGCACGATGACCGAAGCTCCAATCAGAGCACTGGTCCCCAGCAGGTAGTACAGCAAGATCACGCCCATCACAATCTGAGCAGGAACACAACACAAAGATATGAGGGATATATTGGGGAGTTATTAGAGATATATTAGGGAGTTATTAGGGATATATTAGGGAGTTATTAGGGATATATTATGGAGTTATGAGGGATTATTAGAGTTATAAGGGATACAGTGCCTTGCAAAAGTATTCGGCCCCCTTGAACTTTGCAACCTTTTGCCACATTTCAGGCTTCAAACATAAAGATATAAAACTGTATTTTTTTGTCAAGAATCAACAACAAGGGGGACACAATCATGAAGTGGAACGACATTTATTGGATATTTCAAACTTTTTTAACAAATCAAAAACTGAAAAATTGGGCGTGCAAAATTATTCAGCCCCCTTAACTTAATACTTTGTAGCGCCACCTTTTGCTGCGATTACAGCTGTAAGTCGCTTGGGGTATGTCTCTATCAGTTTTGCACATCGAGAGACTGACATTTTTTTTCCATTCCTCCTTGCAAAACAGCTCGAGCTCAGTGAGGTTGGATGGAGAGCATTTGTGAACAGCAGTTTTCAGTTCTTTCCACAGATTCTCGATTGGATTCAGGTCTGGACTTTGACTTGGCCATTCTAACACCTGGATATGTTTATTTTTGAACCATTCCATTGTAGATTTTGCTTTATGTTTTGGATCATTGTCTTGTTGGAAGACAAATCTCCGTCCCAGTCTCAGGTCTTTTGCAGACTCCATCAGGTTTTCTTCCAGAATGGTCCTGTATTTGGCTCCATCCATCTTCCCATCAATTTTAACCATCTTCCCTGTCCCTGCTGAAGAAAAGCAGGCCCAAACCATGATGCTGCCACCACCATGTTTGACAGTGGGGATGGTGTGTTCAGGGTGATGAGCTGTGGTGCTTTTACGCCAAACATAACGTTTTGCATTGTTGCCAAAAAGTTCAATTTTGGTTTCATCTGACCAGAGCACCTTCTTCCACATGTTTGGTGTGTCTCCCAGGTGGCTTGTGGCAAACTTTAAACAACACTTTTTATGGATATCTTTAAGAAATGGCTTTCTTCTTGCCACTCTTCCATAAAGGCCAGATTTGTGCAATATACCACTGATTGTTGTCCTATGGACAGAGTCTCCCACCTCAGCTGTAGATCTCTGCAGTTCATCCAGAGTGATCATGGGCCTCTTGGCTGCCTCTCTGATCAGTCTTCTCCTTGTATGAGCTGAAAGTTTAGAGGGACGGCCAGGTCTTGGTAGATTTTCAGTGGTCTGATACTCCTTCCATTTCAATATTATCGCTTGCACAGTGCTCCTTGGGATGTTTAAAGCTTGGGAAATCTTTTTGTATCCAAATCCGGCTTTAAACTTCTTCACAACAGTATCTCGGACCTGCCTGGTGTGTTCCTTGTTCTTCATGATGCTCTCTGCGCTTTTAACGGACCTCTGAGACTATCACAGTGCAGGTGCATTTATACGGAGACTTGATTACACACAGGTGGATTGTATTTATCATCATTAGTCATTTAGGTCAACATTGGATCATTCAGAGATCCTCACTGAACTTCTGGAGAGAGTTTGCTGCACTGAAAGTAAAGGGG
This sequence comes from Oncorhynchus mykiss, assembly GCF_057628025.1. Lineage (NCBI taxonomy): Eukaryota > Metazoa > Chordata > Actinopteri > Salmoniformes > Salmonidae > Oncorhynchus > Oncorhynchus mykiss. The sequence goes on along the minus strand of NC_143042.1, from coordinate 3,894,085 downwards.
CTGAATAATTTTGCACGCCCAATTTTTCCGTTTTTGATTTGTTAAAAAAGTTTGAAATATCCAATAAGTGTCGTTCTACTTCATGATTGTGTCCCACTTGTTGTTGATTCTTCACAAAAAAATACGGTTTTATATCTTTATGTTTGAAGCCTGAAATGTGGCAAAAGGTCGCAAAGTTCAAGGGGGCCGAATACTTTCGCAAGGCACTGTATATTAGGGATATATTAGTGATATGTTAGGGATATATTAGAGTTATAAGGGATATATTAGGGAGTTATTAGGGATATATTAGGGATATATTATGGAGTTATGAGGGATATATTAGGGAGTTATTAGGGATGTATTAGGGATATATTAGTGATATGTTAGGGAGTTATTAGGGATATATTATGGAGCTTTTAGGGATATTTAGGGATATATTATGGAGTTATGAGGGATATATTAGGGAGTTATTAGGGATGTATTAGTGATATATTAGTGATATATTAGGGAGTTATGAGGGATATATTAGGGATATATTAGTGATATATTAGGGAGTTATTAGGGATATATTAGGGAGTTATTAGGGATATTTAGGGATATATTATGGAGTTATGAGGGATATATTAGGGAGTTATTAGTGATATATTAGGGATATATTAGGGAGTTATTAGAGTTATAAGGGATATATTAGGGAGTTATTAGGGAGTTATTAGGGAGTTATGAGGGATGTATTAGGGATATATTAGTGATATATTAGGGAGTTATTAGGAATAAATTAGGGAGCTTTGTGGGATATATTATGGAGTTATTAGGGATATATTATTGATGCATAATATTACAGTCATATTGGTACTGGCAGATAATTGCTTAAAAAATACATACTTGTTAATTTAAGATCAGGTTGTTGGCCGGATCATACATAGAGACTATGTCCAGATAGATTGTATCTTACCAGCATGGCCCCACCTGCACTTACGTCGAATTGACCTCAAACGTTTTTTGTTTTTTGTTGCATTTTAGCTAACACTAACCCTTTTCCTAACCGTAACCTAATTCTCCTAACCTGCTACGTTAATTATCCTAACCTACTGCGTAAATTCTCCTAACCTGCTATGTTAATTATCCTAACCTACTGCGTAAATTCTCCTAACCTGCTACGTTAATTATCCTAACCTACTGCGTAAATTCTCCTAACCTGCTACGTTAATTATCCTAACCTACTGCGTAAATTCTCCTAACCTGCTACGTTAATTATCCTAACCTACTGCGTAAATTCTCCTAACCTGCTACGTTAATTATCCTAACCTACTGCGTAAATTCTCCTAACCTGCTACGAAAAGTACATTCCGACATAAGCTGAATTCTATCTAGTCAAAACCCACCTGCACTGGCATGGCCCAGAGGTTGGGACACAGGAAGAGGAACCACATGAGTTGGTTGGTTTCTATGGCAACCAGGTTGTTGATCTGGCCCAGGGTCATCTCTCCCATGGACATGTTAGAGGTGGACAGACGCAGGATCTTGTTGTAGATCATCGCCTAGGAAACGGACAGGACAGAGGACATTAACAACCTACTAGATACAGTACATTCACTTCTGTGAC